>NC_140490.1:92589004-92884004 GCF_964271855.1 Acomys minous
TACCTATAGGTTAGGAATAAATGAATCTTTTTTTTTTTCTGAACTGGATATATCTAGTTCTGTTGTACTTTTTTTTTTCTTTTCTCTTTCTTTCTCCCCCCCCCCCTTTGAGACAGGGTTTCTCTGTGTAGCTCTGGCTGTCCTGGGCTCACTTTTTAGACCAGGCTGGCCTAGAATTCACAGAGATCCACCCGCTTCTGCCTTCTGAGTGCTGCGATTAAAGGTGTGTGCCATCATCACCCGGCTGTTGTACTATTTTTAATCAGATGAAAATTTTAATATTTCAAAAGTCTTCATCTTAGTTTAAGGAAATATTTTGCTGTTGCAGAAAGGAGTTTTGAGCCAAGGTTCTGAAACTCCCCGCTTTTTAACCTGTATCTTTTATAGTGGTTCTTCATGCTAGGCACGTGGCCGGGTAACATTGCCTGGTAGATTAGCGCCTATCTTCACGGTACGTGTGCCAATTTTACTCGGATTAATAAACTCTTCGATTATATCACTTACCACACTTTCGGATTCTTTCTTCCAACAGGTCTGCATGTCCAGCGGGAAGTTTCTTATTGAAAATCTCTGCTGAACGGAGGAACATGGCTTCGACTGCGGACCCTTTGAGCAAAGCAATCTGATCTTCGTGGTCCAGCGTCTGAAACCCTAAGGTGATAATCAAACAAGATCAAGGGCTTGTGCCTGCCCAACAATACTTAGCACTGCTTATATACGGTGATAATGCGCGCATGCTATAAGATTTCGTCGTCGCGTCGCCCACACTGACAAGAGCGTCTCCATCAGCTGATCCTGTTCTTGCTTCACAGTGGCTTCAAGTGGTGTCGACGAGAAGCTGGCTTTGTATCTGAGTCAGGTTTACTGAAGAAACGCTGTGAAAGCCAAGATGCCAGGCGCATGTATCATGATAAAAATAGGCTGACTCAGACCAAAGCAACCCTCAGAAACTGGCTGTAGGCAGATTCGCTTTGAGCCTTTATTCTGGTAGCACCCTGGCGTGCAGGGTCAACTCAGAAAATAAAAGCACCCCGAGGCAGAATAGTGGGCTGACTCGCGAGGCTTAGGCAGAGTGAAGTGAACCGGTAACACAGCCCCATGTCCGTTAGTGTCATCTTGGGGTATGATGTCTGCACCACGCAACGTGGGCAAACAGACAACGCTGGGGAAGAGCCATTAGCTTCAAGGAACGGAACACCATCTGCAAGACGCAAAGTCCTCGCGCAGGCCTTTCAGAACGCAGCCACCCCAGAACCCGCTCTGACTTCCGGTCCATCTCCCCTTCCCCACCTCTCTCCCCCTGCTACTCTAAGGCCCTGGCTCTACTGAGACCTGAAAGTCTGCTGTTGTCTCACACATGAATGTTCTTCCCTGTTATCCGTAGCTGCCCAGTCGTAACCCCCAACCTCGGCCCCACCCCCGGGCCCCGCCGCCACAGACATCAGTTACCAGCTGCAAGGTTATCCAGTGTAAAACCCCAAGCTCTCACTAGATTCCTCCTGCTTCCTGACTATCCACAGGATGCACCACTGCCCGTCGTGATACAGTGGATTCGTGTTTATGGGGTTGGCTGCTACCTAAGTTGGAACGTAAGCTTTTTAGAACTGAGAATGCCCGTTTTACTTATGTTTGTAACCTCAATGCCGGGCACATAATAGGTGCCTGACATTATTTGTTGGGCAGCAGAACGATGAATAAATGAATGATTTTTTAAAAATGTCTATGGCTTACCAGAGTGTTAAACAGCAAAGGAGATTGAAAGAGAGTAATACGGGGGATTAACAGTCACCATCTGGGCTGGAGACTTAACTCAGCTGGTAGAGTGATTGACTAAACCTGCATGATGCCTTGGGTCCCAACGCCTCCCCCAGCACTACATAAAACTGGATATGGTGGCTCATATCTATAACTCATTATTTGTTAGGGAGACACAAAGGGACCAGAAGTTCAAGGTCTTCTTCTTCTATCACTTGTTTGAGGTCAGTCTGGTGTCCACAAGACCTTGCCTAAAAGAAAATTTACTATCCTGAGAACCCAGGGGCTCCTCAGCAGGCAGGAGCTTGCCTTCTCCTTACTGGTCTGCAGCATCCTGGACAGTGTCCGGCAAAAGATGCACTCAGTGGGAAGTCTAATTTTCCGCAGATACCCTTTCAATATTGGCATTATATTACCAGGGCTGATATTTGTAGTGTTGCTTCCATAATTGGCATTAGGGGGAAATAATTGATAAACGCCTTTTGTCTTTTGCTTCCTCCTGCTTTGTTCACTGAGGGCACATTAATTGTACTCACCCTTGGGAACTGGGGGCTGGAAATAAAGAGAAGTTAAGATGCTTCTATTGCTTTATCTTGTCACCTATTATTTCACAGATCAAAAGAAACTGACCATTTGACTTGGAGAATATCTTCTCAGAGATGACTTTTTAAATGTCATAACCCTCTATCATCTTCATTTATTCTCCCCACAGTTTTTATTTTTGTATCATTTTGGTTTTTAATCAAGATTGGTGTCACCTTAATTAGCATATAACAAATTAAGCTTCTCTTTCATAGTAAAGAACAAGAGAATATTAAAGTTTCAATGACAGAGCGTTCCACTTTTTATGAGTTTTATTAGGCTAATGTCTATCTGTGACATGTTTAATAAAAGAAGAGCAAGATGGCAGCCAAAAAGAAGGCAAATTAGCACATCTAATTAAAAACCCATGTCAGAAACTGTCTGTAATTTCATAAGTCTTATGCCATTACTGAAGGTGTTTATTACACTCTACACTAGTGAAATTTTAAAACCACTAATATTTTAAAATTCTTTTGAGACAAATTTTATTTAGGTAGCCCCACGCTAACTTTATTAATTTTGTTTTTCACTGAAACTATCTAAATGACTTCTTAGATGGCACTGATGACACAGATACACTGATGATGCAGGCTGGGAAATGTGGCTTGGCACTCTGGTCTGTTTATTGGAGAAGTTCATCGACTTAGCACATCAGGCCACACCTCTTTCCTTTACTTTACACAAACCACCATTCACCAATCTCTGTAGATTTTTAAACCTATCATCTATTTTTCCTCCTTCTCTCTTTTACTCTTATTCCTTTCTTTCAAGCATCCTTGCCTAGATTTGAGCAGTCGCCTAGTAACTGATCTCCCACCTCCTGTCTTTTTCCATTCAAGTCTGCCTCACATAAACCTGATAAGGCTCTCTATCTGGAATGGAAATTTCATTATTTCCTAAAACCTCTTTCCCACCCAGGGGGCAATGGCTACATTCCTTAGTTTGGCCCTAATCAACTCATGCTAATTTGCCTCTCTACCTAGTCAAAGAGCATGACAAAGACATCACTCTATTGCCTCGTGTCTGTCTGTCTGTCTGTCTGTCTGTCTGTCTCTCTCTCTCTGTGTGTGTGTGTGTGTGTGTGTGTGCCTATATACGTGTGGGTGTGGCTTTGTGAAGGGCAGAAGTCAACACTGAGTATCTTCTCCAAACACTCTCCATCTTATTTTTTCAGACAGGCTCACTGACTCTGGACCTCAGTGAATCAGCTAGCCTGGCTGGCCAGCAAATCCTGAGGACCGTCCTGCTGTCTTTAGCTCCCCAGGGCTGGGATTAAAGGAGTGTTGATATCACCATTCCTGGCTGCCTGCATGGGTACAGGAGATCCAACATCAGGTCTTTGGCCTCTGCTGCACACACACACACACACACACACACACACACACACACACACACACACACACGCAGAGAGAGAGAGAGAGAGAGAGAGAGAGAGAGAGAGAGAGAGAGAGAGAATATCTTTAAGATATCTAATCTGGATACAATCTTTCAGAAGGCTCTTTACTTTTGTCAAACTCCGTTCCTCTCTGTTCAAGTAGTGCAGGTGTGTGTATGTGTGTGTGTGTGTGTGTGTGTGTGTGTGTGTGTGTGTGTGTGTGCGTGTGTAATACATTTTAACTACCCTTCTTGAAGGGAATATCCATGCACTTGTGCGGTATCGACCACTGCTTATGAATAAATAGATAGGTGACAACTGTGCAGAGTCTCAATTGTGACCTACTGATTTGGAAGATTTTATTTTCTTAAGACCGGATCTAACGTGTACCAGGCTGGCCTCAAACTTGATATGCAGCCAAGGATGAGCATGCGCTTCCACGTCTCCTGCCTCCACCTTCTGGGTGCTAGAATTTATAAGCACATAGCATCAGGCTCAGTTTACACAGTGCTGTGGGTCAGGCTCAGAGCTGCATGAACACTAGGCACGTGGTCTATGAACTGAACTTCAGCCCAAGGAAGAGCTATTGTGATTCCAAGGATGCTTTCTGCCTCTGGCTCTCCGTGTCTATAGGAATGAGAAACATTAAGTCGGTTATGCTTTTGATTTTATAGTGGGTTGAATCTCTCAATGTCACAGGAAAACTGTACAGTATAGTAGAGTAACTACAAATGGAAAAACACCCAGCAAAAGAAAATGATGACAACAGGTCTGATCACATAGGAATGCTTTAAGAACGGAAAGAAAAGTGATTAATATTATCATGGCACATTTTATACATTTCAAGAACATTAATTTTTATTATTTAAAATAATACCTGGAAGTTTCTTTGTGAATTCTACAAGAATCTGCACATGACTGGTAGCCATTTCTGTTAATATGAGAAAATTTTCTTCTGCGCTAAATTCTTCTTTTAACTAAATTTTAAAGAAAAAAAAGTAAATGATTAATAAAAAGACAGGAAAAGGATAACTCAACATAAAATCATTAAAGGAAAAGAATCAACAGACTTGAACAATGAAATTTAAAGACCCAGATCACATTTGGAAAGCAATTACTATTTATAAGATAGATGTAAGACTTCTTTTTCTAGTAGCTTAAGGCTGATAAAAGTTTGAATGTATAACTTGAAGTCTCAGAACAATCACTTTGAGTAACACATTTATATAAATCTCACCTTAAAAGATAGTAAAAGCTCTCTCTCTCTCTCTCTCTCTCTCTCTCTCTCTCTCTCTCTCTCTCTCTCTCACACACACACACACACACACACACACACACACACACAAACACACAATGCTAACTTTAAACAAGTGTATTTTCAGATAGTATACATACGATTTTATTTGTTATTTCCTGAGGCATCCTCTGTTTGCTGTATGAGTCCATAATATAATCCAGGAGGGTCTGCTGGTCTGGGGTGAGTTCAGTTTTCTCCTACACTGGCAAGAAAATGGAAGGTGTTAGGGAGGGCTGTTAAAGGCATATGCCAACACGCACACCTATCTGCAACAAACTAGTAAGAGAAGATTTTTTCAAAGCCCTAGGAGCCGCGAGCTTTCACATAGCAGGAAATACATTTCCCTAGGTCCTGGCCCAAGCAGCAACACATTTCCCTGAAGCTGTCTCAACTTGCTCATTTTCCTATTTAGAAAATACGAACAATGAAATATTCTCTCATGCACCTCAGGGGAATAAAGAGTAGTGTGAATGTAAGTGAGCCCAGTAGCCCTTGAAGGACAGTAGAATTTCAAGGTTAAAATCACAGCTTCCTGTGTACTAAGTGGAGACCCCATCTACGCAGGGCCATCTACACTCAAGGGTGGCAAACCGTGGCCTATGGACCAAACCCGCCTGTATAAACATAAACTTTTATTGGAGTGTGGCTGTGTCCCTTTGCTGATGTATTGTCTGTGTTGTTTTTGAATTAAAATGGCAGAACGCGAGGCCAATGCCTGAAAGCCCACCTATCTAGCACATTGTAGAAGGAAAAACAATGTCTGCTGAACCCACAGTCCTCATTCGCCCCAACTGAGACCCCAGACATTCCTTTCCTACCTCGCTGTCGCTTGGGAAGTATAAACTGTCGCGTTAACTTTTTGTCTCCTTACACCAAAGCATTACTGATGAGATACCATAGGATAACAACCCTTTTTTGTAAGTTGACATTTGCCTGACATCGATACAGACAATATGTTTAAAAACCTAACAGCTGAAGTTCTTCCAGCTGAGTAAACGCAGGTAAAGGCGTAGCGCGAGTATCACGGCTTACTGTTTTTCCGGCCAACAGCAGATAAGAATTCTTCCAGATAGGCTGTGACATACATTGTATGGGCGTCTAAGCAGCCCAGATGGCGTTCCCTCACTTTCTCCTTATTCAGTTGTAGTTTCTCTATTGGTTCCCAGATGTGTGGTACCCTGGTCTACTTATTGACGAAGACCAATTCACGGCCTCTCGTGAGTCTAGACTTCCCAAGTTGGAACTGTGATACAGTCCGCAAGTGGGGAGCTAAGATATGGTCCTCAAACACGCAGGTGGAGCTCAAGCATGGTAGTGCAGCTTTTAACCCCAGAATTCTGGAGGAAAGTCCCAGCACTTGGGAGGCAGAGGTAGGTGGATCTCTGTGGGTTTGAGGCTATCCTGGTCTAAATAGTGTGTTCCAAGCCAGCCATGGCTACACAGTCAGATCCCATCTTAAACAAATTAACAAACATCCCTCAAGTGAGCAATTCTATCCTAAAGGCTAAATTAACACACCACACCACCCCTGCCCCCTGGCAACCCCTGGCACCCGACAACCTCCCAGCCAAACTAACTGACGGGTCCCCAGAAGCACAGCCATTGACTGACAGGTCCCCAGAAGCACAGCCACTGACTGACAGGTCCCCAGAGGCACAGCCACTGACTGACAGGTCCCCAGAAGCACAGCCACTGACTGACAGGTCCCCAGAGGCACAGCCACTGACTGACAGGTCCCCAGAAGTGCAGCCACTGACTGACAGGTCCCCAGAGGCACAGCCACTGACTGACAGGTCCCCAGAAGCACAGCCACTGACTGACAGGTCCCCAGAGGCACAGCCACTGACTGACAGGTCCCCAGAAGCACAGCCACTGACTGACAGGTCCCCAGAAGCACAGTCACCGCTAGGTTTCCGGCAGCGCCATCGCGGTCTGTTACCCTGCATGACTTGGTCGTGGAGGTCACTTGTCGCAAGTCGCGTCCTTCGCTGTCCTCGCTCACTGTCTGGTCTGCATGCTGCTTCACGTTTTTCCTCAGCCGTTTAGATTTACACTGAATTTCAGTTAACAAACCTTGACAGAAAAAAAAAAAGGGGGGGGGAAAGGAACAGAAAATCTTTTGGAGGATGTGACCCTGAAGCACGTGCCACGTAACGTGGCCCTGAAGCAACTGTTCCGTGGTCAGTTCGTGTGATGGGTCAGAATTAATTCTAGCTCCCAGCACCCACACCATGTGTGTGGGGTGCCTCACATCCACCTGTGATTTCAGCTCCAGCGGGGGTTCCATGCCCTCTCCTGGCTTCCTCGGGTACCTTACATGCATGACATGCATTCACACAAACACATACACATAAACAAATCTTAAGGAAAAATAAAAGGCTATTGATTTTGAGTGAAGCATTTGACACCTATGTGTCTGCTTCTTCATTTGTAAAATACAGATACATACTTGCCAAATTTTGCATGTATGTGGTTAGACTTTTTTTTTTTAACTGAGCTTTACATATAAAGAATTTGTGATGTTAGAAGGATTCTACAAAGCACAAGGTGTTTAGTCAATGGCACGTAAGTGACATACTCCTTGTTCCTGGTCTAGTAGACCAGGGAAGCTGGCTTCAACACATATAATTACTATTATTTTCAGCTATATTGATACTGTTCAATAGAACATCTATCCAGGTTTATATAAAAATTGTTGAGTGAAACAAACATGAACATGTTTCAGAAAATATGAATCCTATTCACCTACACAAGTTATTTAAAGATATAAGGGCTAAAATACTTAAGGAAGGCCAGCCATTGCTTGGTCCCTCTATAAAAGATGAAGCCCCTAGTGTTGTGCTATTTGTGGGGGTGAGTAGGTGGAACCTTTAGGGGGGCCCCTCGAAGAGCTGTGGGTCATTGGTGGTATGCCCTCAGATGAGACTGTGGGACCCCAGCTTCTCCCCAAGTCCCCTTTTCCTTCCAGGCCAGGAAGTAGGCTTTGCCCTGTAGCACCTCTGCCATGCTTAAACACAGTGGAAACCAGCCATGGAACTTCTGAAAGTGTGAGCCAAAAGGAATGCTTTCTCTTAGTAATTCTCCCAGGCTCTTTTTAAAAATGATAGAAGCCAACTAACACAAAGCATCGCAATTTTTTTTTTAATGATCATATGATCTCATCATTGACTATGCTTTGAGCTTTAACAAGTAATGCAGAATCCCCTTCCATATTTAAAGGATGTCTTTTTTTCTTCTCTCAGTGGCAATGAAACAAAGCTCCCGGAGGGTCACCGTGCAAAGGCTCATGAAACAGCTCCATCCCTGACAGGAAGATTTTCCTGCTTATAAATAAGACTATGGACTTTTATGGGGAGGGTCTCTTACAAAAGGAGCCACTATGGAACAAGTTCATGTTTCAGTAATGAGCAACACGAACCGTCCAGTGTCAATGTATTTCCATTGCAAGATTGGATTACAGCCGCTGCACCCCCCCTCCCCCCCTCTGCTGCCACCTGCCCGGCACGTGCCTCCTTCTCCCCTCCCCTCCTCCCCAGTTCAGGCTCTTATTTCATGTATGCTAAAATGTGATTGTAATCAGCCCATATAAAACTTTCATCCATCCGCGGCTGGATTATTTATTTACACAGACCGATTTTTCTCCCTCCTGCACACATTGTTTCTCTGGGAGCATCCCGGTCGCCCGTACAGTTTGGGAATAATAGGACCCAAGTCACCTTCCATGGGCTTTTATTTCAAGCGGCATTCCCTCCCTGAATGTTGTCATCTCCTTGGTGACATTTGTTTGCCTGTTTGTTTTGAGGAGGAACGAAGCATTATCTCTAAATCTGAGTGGGCTGTAGAATGAAAAATTAATGGTGTTATACTAACATGCATTCCAACTTTCTGATGAAGACAGTGGTTCCTCATAAAGCCAGTGTTTAATACAGTGTCCCTTTATCAGATCGAAGGACAAAATTATATTAAAACTCAGGGTAGTTAATTTCCTGTGTAAACCTATACAAATTGGCCCACAGCTGCACTATAAGGAGACAAAGCCTTAATAAAAATGACTTAGTTTAAAACCCTATTTAGATAATTCGGAGGCAGTTATTGGTCCAGCGCTATGAGTTTTTATGGTAATTAAGCAATAAATAAGAAGTACATTAAAATCGAATTTAGAGGGACCTTTCAGAATGTCATCCCACATAGCCCATTAGACCGAGTTATTTCAATAACATGCCAGTGACACAACACTCCTTGTATAAATTCCTTACAACAAAGGAAACCAAAACCAAAACCAAACCCAGTCATCTCCTTCAGAGAGATAAGATGCTCTTTAGGTGGTGGTTTAAAGAAATCAGCGGCCCATCGCCCTTTCCAAGAACCACACAGCTCAGCAGATTCTGTCTGGAATGTGGGGGCGGTCTGCGTTACCTGGCACCTGCCTCCTTAAGAAGTTTTAGCGGAATTTAAGTGCTTGAAGTGGATACCTGTATACATACATTCAGCCAACATTCCCATTTCTTTGCACTTCCTTAGCCGGCACTCCTGGCACTTCCGTCGCATGTACATGTCCATCACACAGTTGCCCCCATTTTTACACTTGTACACGGCATTTTTGGTAATGCTTCTCCGGAAGAAACCTGTGGGAGAAACACTGGAAAGTGTTAGAAGATCCATAGCAAGTATTCAGAAACTATATGTAGATTCGGATACATCAGGACTTTACCCCTTCCACCCCCATGAACTGCTGGGGACCAACCAGATGAGCCTTCAGAAATGGGCATGTAGCAATGGGGCGTTTTTTCCTTGCACTGTTATTGAAAAGGGAGCTATTTTAAATTTGTGTCTCTAAAACAGGTGAGTATAGGGCCTCTCCTAGGGGAAAAAATTTAGGTGTCTTGTTTTGTTTAAGAATATATTACTAGCTGGGGGTGGGGTGGGGTGGTACATGCCTGTAATCCCAGCACTCAGGTGACAGAGGCAGGCAGATCTCTGTGGGTTTGAGGTCAGCCTGGTCTACAGAGTGAGTTCCGGGCATCCAGTACTACACAAAGAAACCCTGCCTTTAAAAACCAATATATATTATATATATATATTTAATAAGTATATATAAACATATAAAACATATTTTATATAATATTATGAGATATATTAAATATATAATATGTAAAATATGAATATAACATATATCACTTTCGTTTATCTTTATTGGAGGACAATTACATGCCAGTAAGCACCATGTGCTGGCACGGTAAAGGCAAACAACCCACCCTTGCCCTCCCAGAGTTCAAAGGTTGACCAAAAGCAAATGCATGCACATAACTAGACAAGGGAAAAGTAGGGGTTGTATGCCTACTCCTGGACACTGTGCTGGGACAGCACAAATGCAGATAACAGGTAAGGTAGTGAGCGAGAGGTTAGAGACTTGGCTCTGTGTTCAAGAGCATGTGATGCTAGTGCAGAGGACCAGGGCTGGGTTTGCCAAACTCACATGGCACTTTACAACCACCTGTAAAACTCCAGTTCCAGCAACCCAACACCTTCTCTTGACTTCCGTGAACATCAGCCATGTGTGTGGTACGTATACACAGACGGTCAAAACACTCATGCAACACATAAAATGAAATAATAATCCTTTTTTTCCCCCTAAGCTTTGAAAGTAAGCAATAAGCAAAAAGCCGGAAAGTGTATTGTTGTTTACTGGCATTTAGGAAGAAAGTTGTGTTCAAGGTTTTAGTTCTTTGGCCCTTAAAATTAGTAATTAGTAATTAGTAACTAGGCCTTGCCTGATAATTAAAACGCCAAGCTTGATTTAAAAGGCAGTATCAAAAAAAAAAAAAAAAAAGGCAGTATCTCCTTAGAGAAGAGACCCTACAGCTGCATCCGGTTCAAGGAAGATGCCGAAAAGCAGGAAGGGATGTGGCTCCGTCCTCCCTGACGTGCCACATCTGTTTGTTCTCCTCTAACTAATTAGCCATAGGTCCCTGCAGAGTTGCTGTGGTGGTGGTGGTGAGCAGGGACACACACTCGGGTAGCAAGAGAAGTGACAGAGAAGCCCAAATACTCGTTTGGTACAGAAGCTTACACACTTAGCCACAGTGCCACCTTCGGAGGATTTGCTGACATGTGATAAACCATGGTTCAAAGACAATAATGGAAATTTCCAGAACTAAGCCCCTCATAAAATTTGAAATTATACATGTTTCTGAATAGTGTGATGCATGGGAGTGAGATTTTTTTTTTCCCCCTTGCAGTCTTACCCAGGGTAAGAATCATCCTTTTAGCCAGCAAATCCGCGTTGTACCAATTTCCCACCCAGCGGCATTTATGCGTTTATGCTACTATTACAATTACCTATCGTTCTAATTTTTCTATTTTGCCCATGGCTATTACTGAGATAGCTTCCTGCGCCTAATTCTTCACTATATAGCTATGTACATGGTTCACAGTTTGGAGCCTCTACTGGGTATCTTGAGGTATAGCCACTGTGGATGAGGGGGGCACTACTGTGTTGTTATAAGCTGGGTGTATGTGGCAAGTTTTCAAAGTGGATACTTCCTCTCTTGGACTGGGCTCCTAAAGAAGCCTTCCCGTCACTGGGCTACTTCTACTCGGACCTCATTGATGAGAGCAGAGCTGTTTCCATTCTAGCCCATAGCGGTAGCTCTTTCTCTAGCCTCGAGGGATTTGGTGGTTTACTCCTGTCCTACCTGGTGTTAACTGTTAACTTGACGGCATCTGGAATCACCAGGCCCTTTCAAAAGTCTCAGTTGAGTAATTGTGTTTATTGGGTTGCTCTGTGGGCACTTCTATGAAGGGATCTTAAGTGTTAATTGATGTAGGAGGGAATGGTACCACCCGTGGTGGACTGGGACCTCCTACATCTTGGGCTGTCTAAGGAAGTTAGCTAAACATGAGCCTGAGCAAGCCACGGATTGAGCCAGCAGGCAGTGTCCTTCCAGCAAGCTTGGTCTCTGTTGTACTTCATTGGCTGTGAGTGAGTTCTCTATTGCAGGTAATAATACTACAGAAAACAGCCAAGAGACGTATCTTGAACTCCTGCCTTGACTTGGATGGACTGTGGTCTAAGAAGCATAAAGTTGAAATAAACCCTTTCTTACCCTAAGCTGCTTTTGGTCAGAGTTTTATCACAGCAACAGAAAGAAAACAGAACAACTCCACATCGTTTGCTGTGGTCTCCGTGTCTGGGGTTCCTGGCAAGGACTTAAACTAACCTCACAATGACAGGCTCTTGTCCAAGAAATAAGTTGTTACTTTAACAGATGTTGGAATAATAGCAAACACTTATTACTTACATCCTATTGTCCTGACCACTTTACCACCTCTTAGCTACTTAATTACAGTATCAATTTTACAAAGAACATCGTATCCTCACCCCTGTATTTTAAAGGAAAGGAAAAACGATAGAGAGAAATTAAAAGCTTTGGCCATGATTTTATGTACTAGGAGAACTCAGGACCTAGGAAGTCACTCTCTAAAGGCCACACTCTCGATCCCTCTGCCTCAGCTACCTCTCCCGGGGCACAGGAAGAGAGAATAAATAGCTTCACATTAGGCACTGACAGAAAACTGCATTCTCTGACTTCCCAGGTGTCGAGATGGCTAAGACATTCCTGTCTTCAGAGCTCTCAGCTTAGGAATGTGACGAAGTAAATTCAGAGCAGAAGGCAAGATAGGGTGACAGTTCGCTAAGTCAGTAATACGTTACTGAAATGCAGAGGAAAAAAAAAATTGGATTATAGAACAAGATTTTGGGTTGTCCTATGCGCTTCTAGAGGTTGTGTCACGTTGTAGGGGAAGGAGAACAATTGCCCTGTAGACAGGGAGGGTTGCATATTTCTTATGAAAACTATGAAAAGTTATCCAACTCTCACTCCAAAATTATTATCACAAAGTAACTAATGCCTAAGAATTAAATGTTGAACTAGGGCAACCCTAATCCAAAGTAGGGAAGTCAGAGAAGGGTTTATGAAAAACTTGAAGGAGGGCTCACAGATTAATTTTTGAAACATGTCCCATGGCGGAGGGTAGACTTCCTGGGATTGAGCAAGGCAGGGTGTTAGGGAAGAGTCCCTAGGGAAAGCAGACAATCCATTCCGGTGGCAGGGTAGAGCCTGGGAGTGTTAGTGAGGGGTAGCAAAAGGGGATGGAGCGAGAAACTAATATTAAAGGCCCTTTGAATGCCACACAGAGGGATAATTTGCTATGGAGAAAAAGAAAGATTCTTCAAGAACTTGGCAGTAAAAGGTCTGACCTAACCTGCATGTGGAGACAATCCTTGAAGAGAAAACAAGATGAAGAAATGTGGAACCAGAGACTGGAGACCGGAGACAGGAGACCGGGTGCCACAGCGCAGCTGAAAGGTTAGAGGTGCCTAGGCTAAGACTGGGAGAGAACATGGGAGGCTTGGGAAAGCGACTAAACATGCAAACAGAGGCCACAGGAAAAGGCAGCTTATGCCAACAGGAACCGAGTCACGGGCTCGTCCGTTTGTCCACTTGTCAGTTGATGTGAATTTGAGCAGGAAAGATCTTAACGCTTTCCTAAATGTCAAATCCAACCAAACAAAATCTTAAAAACAGCAGCAGCAACAACAACAACAACAAAACCCCAACCACTCTATGCTTCAAATTAGCATTGAATCAAGAGAGACCCAATACCAAAGTGTGCATTTTTAGTGAATAAAGGAAAGGGAACCTTTTTCCCCCCATTGCCAAACCATTGCTCAGTGACCATCTTAGCTCCTGTGAGTCAGTCTTCCCATGAGTCCCCAGCTCTGCCTAGGCAAGGTTCCCTTCAGAGCTGTCATAGATACTGACGGAAGGCTCAGTAGTTAACAGAATGAAGCTCCTTATTCCACGATGAATCAAAGGAAGGGTGCTGGGGACAATTCTGTAGACTTTCTTTATTATTATTATTATTATTATTACCTCTGGTATTAAACTGAAAAGGAAACTATTAGCATATCAATACCGAATTAATTAGCTTTCACTCTGGGAAAGCAGCACAATGTTATCACTACATCGGTCAGATGTGGGCACATAGACCGCATTTATACTTATGCAAATCTAGCACACAGCTATGCCTCTATCTTGCTCCTTTTTGTGCATATTCAACAATGCTCATATCAGAAGAGTCATTTGAAAATGAATGGGAGGAAAAAAATCACAGAGAGTCAGAGCCTTCCTGATGTAAAAGATCAGCGGTGAGGAGGCCTGCCATTGCCGATGTGGCCGGTAGGGAATCCCTGGATTGTTGGAACAACTTGGAGATGATATTTGCACGGATTTTGTAATGCTAATGTATATGCCTGCATGGATGTCACACTGGACATTCGTGGTCAATTGGGTCTCCACTGAGAGAATGAACTCTATACATGATCGTTTGATGTTTTGCATGTTGAAGGACCTCTGTGCTTTTAAGACAGCAATAAGCATAGAACTCAGATCTTTACGTAGAACATGGCCTACCAAGAGATAATTTTACATAGCACTTATTTTGAGTCAGATGCCGTTCTGGAACACTTTGCATAGGGTATCCACCTCACCCTTAATCCAAGGTGGTAGATGTTGTTATTCTTTCTCTCCCACCGAAGAGGAAGTTGGTTTGCACAGAGGCTAACTTGCTTAAGGTCCTACAGGTAATAAACTGTAGAGCCTGGGTTTGAATCCTGGTAGTTTGGACTCTGCTTTCAACCGCACCACCTTCCCAGGGCCTTCAAAGAGAATAAAGAGTTTTCTCAGTTTTCTCAAGACATAAATTTCCCCAAATCTCAACACAGCATGGAAAAACCCAGTCGGTGACAAAGATGAGTTATGGTTCCCACGTTGAACCCATGAGCACCTCACAGTCATCCTAGTAATGGTAAAATGAACCAAAATTCGAGTCATACATGTATGCTTAGTTCTTGCTCCTATTGATTTTTTTTTCATTTTCTTTCCACCCCAGGAAGGTAATCTTCATCTTATGCTCGCTTACTTCAACAAAAGCTAAAGCCATCTTCCTCTACCTAAATGTAAATCTTGCCCAGGGCTTTCATTTTTAACCTTTCATTGAAAGGCTTATTCTGGATCATCCGAAATGTAAAAGACGGGTGTTGTAGTAAATATAAAGTTAAATGCCTAGTATTACTAAATAGCCTGTAATTATTATGGCGGTATTATCTCATCCACTATAATAATCAACAAAAGACACAAGACCGGGGCAGCAGTGGCGAACGCCTGTAATCCCAGCACTGAGGAGGCAGAGGCAGGCAGACCTCTGGGAGTTCGAGGCCAGCCTGGTCTATAAAGAGAATTCCAGGACAGCCAGAGCTACACAGAGAAATCTTGTTTCGAATAACCAAAAAATTAAAAAAATAAAAATAAAAAAAGACACAGACACCTTGTTTTACCTGGAGCTGCCAGATATTAATCCCTAAACTACCTCCCGTTATCTCCCAGGCCCCATCGAATCCCATCTGCTTTAATTATTTCTATCTGGGCCGTTTCCCATCCAGAATCCCAAAGTACTTGCTTATGCTGCCCATCTGGGCTGCTTCTTCCCGCGTAGAACTTCAGAGTTCCTCCTCTGGGCCCGCATGGTTCTTTACCTATCCCATGGTGATTCTATTGACCCCACTCCTAGCCTTGTTCCCACCCCGTCCCTCTTTCCTCCTACCCAAGATCCTTCTGTCTCCAAAGCCTGGGAACTTTAGCTCCGCCCCTCAGCTCCGCCCCTCAGCTCCGCCCCTCAGCTCTGCCCTGCCCAGGTGGAGGCCTTTTATTCAGCCAATCAGGAATCATTTCTTAGGCAAGGTTACAAATGTCATTTTTGGGGTACATTAGTGTCTGCTTGTCAAAGACAGCAAGCAGACAGAGGTGTGCAAAATAATTAACATTAGAATGCATAGCACTAAACCAACCCCCAACAGATGGGTGGATACTTCCAGAGTCGGGGAGGAGACAGAAGCAGCTTAACTGGGAACAGGCTTGCAAGACTTCCTCAGAGCTTTGGAATGGAGCGAATCTCAAAGGGTCTGTGAGCGGTGGCCCAGTACCCATGAAGAGCCCTCCGGGAAAAAGGGACTCCGTGGGGACAGGGTCTATAGCTCAGCAGTAGGCTGCTTGGGCAGCATAAGTTACACATAGTCTAAAATGACGAGGGATATAGCTCAGCTGAAGGCTGCCTGTGCGGCATGCCCAAAGCCTTTCAAACATTACACATAAGGAAAATCTATGCAGAGGTGACTGCCTAGAGCAAAGCGAAAAGAAATTGATTTCAAACGAAATTCATTTCAGAATCTACTCAGGGAAGTATTCTTTGTATATGAGAGTTGAAAACACAACACCAGACAAAAACAAATAGAAAAACATTTCTAACAGACTAAATAAAAGAATTAAAAAAAATTTTTTTTAGTTCACCCATCAAGATTAGCAGTATGCAGCAAAATCAATGCATTTGGGGGGTGACTAACAACACTAAAATGCATTATCTATGCTAATATCTAAAAGTCGGTAGCCTAAGCATTGCTTCAGGAAGCTAGGAAAAATGAGGAAATTAATCGCAATGACGACAAAAAAATCAGACTAGAAATTCATGTAACGTAAAATAGGAAAACAATGCTTTTTAAAAAAATCAATGAGATTAAAAGATAATTCCTAGTAATTAATAAATCCCTAGAGAGGCTAACCAATAAAAAATATACAAATTATGAATATCACAAATGGAGCAGGGCCCATCAGTACAGACCTGTTAAAAGGAAAACAAGGAAATAAAACTCTATAGATTACCAGTCACTCTATGCTCACAAATTTAATGATTTCAATGCAATTTCTTAAAGACTTCTTATCAAAGCTTACTGGTAAGTAACTGTTCAACAAGACAGAATTATTAAATAACCTCCCAAATCAGAAACTACAGGCCCAGACAGTTTCACTGGTTAATCCAATCCACCATCTGACAGAAGGACCACTTCCTAGCCTTTTTACGAGGTCAGCAATACCTTAATATCAGAAAACATACCAACACAGGGAAAAACAGTATAGGTCACTATCTAATTTTTTCCCTTGTTTATGTGGGGTACGAGGGAAGGGTGTGCATGCCTGCTGACACTCACACAAAGGTCAGAGTGGGTTTTCAGGCTGTATTTCTCCATCACGCTGTCTTATTGCCTCAAGACAGGGCATCTCGTGGGAAGTGCATCATTTCATGTAGGCTAGTTGTCCAGCTTGCTCGGGGAATCTACCTGTCTTCTTCTTCTTCTTCTTCTTCTTCTTCTTCTTCTTCTTCTTCTCCTCCTCCTCCTCCTCCTCCTCCTCCTTCTCCTCCTCCTCCTTCTCCTCCTCTTCCTCCTCTTCCTCCTCCTCCTCTTCCTCCTTTTCCTTTTCCTCCTCTTCCTCCTCCTCCTCTTCCTCCTTTTCCTTTTCCTCCTCTTCTTCCTCCTCCTCTTCCTCCTCCTTCCCTTTCTTATTCTTCTTCTTCAAATCTGGAGTTAGGGGTATGAACAGCCATGCCTGGGTTTTAATATAGATGCCTGGGATTCATCTCAGGTCTCCATCCTTATAGAACAAATGTCTTCACATGTTGGACAATCTCCCCAGTGTCACAATTTTCCTACTCTAAGAGTAGGAAATAATAATAATAATAGATAATATAAATAAATAATAAAAATAGAATTAGTATTATTATTAAGTCTGGTTAAAATAGCTTTTTATCTATTTTTGTCTGGCATTGTGTTTCCAACTCTCTTTATATAAAGAATACCTCGCTGGGTAGATTCTGAAGTGAATTGCATTTGCTACTATTTGAACCAAACCTTTTATCATTTTTCCCCAAATTTGAGCTTACATAGGAACACCTTGAGTCTAGTCCAACAGGAAACAAAGCATACCACGGGGCCTCTCAGGTTTCTACGCTTAAGGATAAAGGCCATGTTGGCAGCTGTTAGCTCACCAAGACCACTGGCAACAGTTACTTAGCCAAGATAAAATTGTCTGTCATAACTTCCTAGAAAAAGAGTCTTTCATGAATGTCATTGGCAGGATGATGGAACTCTCTGGACTTCAGAGACCACTCAAGAGCTGCATGCTGTTATACGTGCAGCTACGGCTGTAGGGGACGGAGTGCAACGAAGAGTGGAACCATGCAAACTGCCTTGAAGCCTTCCCAACCAGGTTCAGAGTAAGCAGCTGCTTTCCTCTCTGAGGCCACAAAGCACTGCTTCCCAGGCTTGGGTGCGGCACACGAAGAGAGCATTTTTGTACCGTGTGCATATGGCACACACATGATACAAACACATATGTGTGTGGGAAGCACTGCCTCTCAGATAATAAACAGGCTAAAGGTTTGGAAAGGGTGTCAGAACCTCCTGGGAAACCAGAAGAGAAGTTGGGGGGACGGCACCCCCACACTCCAAAGCCTTTTCACCTCAACCTCCTCCTTCACAGGACAGAAGCTGGGCTAGAACACTCTCCCATCTGGCCCTCCTCTGTCTTTTCTTCCATGTTGAACAGAAGGAAGATAATTCAATTATCTATCCAACTGAAAGCCGAAACAAAACCAACGAGCTAAAACCTAGAAAAGTGTAAGGTCCTTGGTGGTACTCTCTGCAGAGTGGACTTGGAGGAGAAGTGGGCTGGGGCCGAGGCCATTTCCCAACAAGTCTCCCTTTGATTTCAAATGGCCTCGGAATCACCTGGACTCACGTCCGTGGCATGTTTATTAAGTGATGACAGAGTCGAAAAGAGTAGCAAGTATAGTTCCGCTGGCATCCTCATGCCTGCTGGGTGCCTGCTGAGCGCGCAGGCGCGAGGGCAGCGATCACGCTGTGATAAAGCATGGCTCGGTGTGTCTTTAAGAGCCAATTAGATGCCCATGTAGACAAACTCCTGGAAACAACAGCCAAAAGAACCTCAGCACCCCTCAGGTGGTCTATGTTACCACAAGCAAAATTCCATCAGGGCAGGCATCTGGGGCTGCTTGCAGTGGTAGCCTATAGACTAAGTTAAAGGAGTTTAACCCTTTCCCTCTGAACTTCTCCGTACATGCTTCTTTGGCTTATTCACGTATAGGTATCAGTAACTTATGTATCATTTCACAGTGTGTGCTTTGGGAAGCTTCTCTTAGTCACTATTTACGCATTATTTATATTCTTGAGCATTTATCATGGTTAAAGGCATATTGCCTGTATATTTGAGATATGCATTTTCTTTTGTCCACTTAAAACCATCATTTTAGCATTTATATTTTTGTCTGTTTTTTTTCAGATACTATATATTGGTATTTCTAAATCTCGGCCGTCTACCTCTTTGTTGTTGTTTCTGGCCTAGGTCAGTTTCCTCACTATAGCTTCACAATGGTAACTATCAGAATTTTTTTTCTCTTTTGCTCATCACCTACAGGTTAGAAGAACAAATGAACTACAATGTAATACTTAGTAATATTTTATTAATAAACAAATAAATTAGTCAATTAATAACCAGGAAGAGATGGTTTTTGAAGCCAGGTTATGATGCCGAGCAGAAACAATGACAAAATAAGAATTCATGAAGCAAATGTAACAACAGCTAATGCTTACAGACCCTTTGGGCATGCCAGGAGGAGAGCTGAGTCTTTTAAAGGCAGCACCTGTGTTTTTCAGTACACCAAAGTGAAGGAAACGGTAATAGCAACAAGTTAGTACACTGAGTATAGGTATTTGGCAAGGTGTGTGTTAATTGCTATTTGTGCATAATCACTATATGAACATCAGAGCTCCTTCAGGACAATCTGTAAATGCCTAGCTAAGGAACTGTGCCAAAGGTCAAATGATTTAGCTCACAGCAAGGCCCTGGAGCAGGGCCTGCAGATACTAATCACCTGACTGTGTTATCTACCCTACCATCTGTCATCATCAACACCATTATCTCCATCATCGGCCTGCCTTCCTCCTCCTCCGCGTTATCTCCACTCTGTCAGTGAGGAGGCTGGAGTCCAGACACATGCATTAACCCAGGACAACCAGAAAAAGGATTCCCTGGCATTGGAATTTGAGCCGTTTGCCTTCATGTCTTAACCCACCCCGTGATGCTGTGACTCTCCTCCTATCAAAGGTTTCCAATACCGGGAAATCCTCAGGAACCCACACTGCATTACACTCCGTACCAGTTTAATCTCCCAGTTTATTAGAGTCATTACGGAATTTCATAAGCAGGGCTGTGCTTGATCTCAGCCGGAATCTCAATACATGTGGTCTCAATATATGAATATTAAGGCTACTTGTCAGTCAAAAAGTGTCCATAGACAAAGGGTCCATTGAAACTGTCTATATCCACATCATGTGATAATCATTTCAGTGTTTTTGGAAGCTTTCCTAAGACTCTAGAACTAGGCCTCACATGTTAAAATATGTTCTAAAAGACAACAGGGTTACACATTAACTCAAACAGGGCCTTTCAAGACAGCTGCCATCCTCTCTGTGGCTTGTGTAAACTCTGACACTGAGGCCAATGTGACAGATGCTGACCTGTTAGGGGACACTGCCATTCAAAGTTTCCAGTCAGCTGCAGACATTTGAGATTTGGGTCAAAACTCGTTCAGATGTAGTTATAAATGACACTGATAGCTTCTGGAAAAAAAGAAAGGTCCAGATTTGATCTAGGGCCGAGCAAACGCCTGTCACCATGCATCTATATTATACCTGTATTCAGCAGTGATGTTAAAAAAATATTGAAAACTGCAATTTCCCTCACTATGCTATATCTATGGCAAATAAGGCTTTCAGATAAATTATAAAATTACTAATGGAACTAGAGACAAAAGCCAACAAAAGCAGACAATCTCAGTACGATCTCAGTTTTGTTTCTAAGTTCCAAACTTTTTGTCTCCTGGCGGGGGAGAGTGTTTCTTTCTTTCTTTTTTTTTTTTAAATGTATTTATTTATTATGTCTATGAGTACACTGTCCTCATGCACACCAGAAGAGGGCATCGGATCTTTTTTTTTTTTAGAGATGGTCGTGAGCCACCATGTGGTTGCTGGGAATTGAACTCAGGACCCCTGGAAGAACAGCCAGTGCTCTTAACCTCTGAGCCATCTCTCCAGCCCCCGGGGGAGAGTGTTTCAAACGTCATAGACTCTGAAGCCTGTAAGTCAATCCCCAAAACAAGAGAAAAAGCCAAAACTTTATATACAATAATCTAATTTAGCCCTCACAAAGACCCTTACAGACTAGTGGTTCTCAACCTGTGGGTCGTGCCCCCTGTGGGGGTTGTAAAACAGATATTTACGTTATAATTCATAACGGTAGCAAAACTACAGCTATGGAGTAGCAATGAACACAATTTTATGGTTGGCGGTCACCACAACATGAAGAACTATATTAAAGGATTGCAGCGTTAGAAGGTTGAGAACCGCTGCTGTGTACAATAAATTTATTTTTACAGAGGTTGGGGCATATAGAAAACAAAGTGCTGGATAGAATGAGATTTGGGTAGCGTGATGTCTGATCATCCTCCCTCCTTCCAGGCTACTGAGGTCTCTCCCATAAGGAAGGACCGTTGAACACAACTTTTCCCAGCTTCCCTTACAAAGCTCTTCTGTAAAGATACCATTAGGAGCCAGTATAGCGCGGAGGAGAGGCCAGTGCTGGGCTCCTGTTGTTTCTACTGTCGAGAAGGGTCATGAAAGTGTGCCATGGCAACAGCTCAGTTTCCAGGTGAGAGAAAGGATACAGGAGGACATCGCTGTGTGACGTAAGGTATGGACCTGGAGCTATTAACTTCAGCAAAGGCAGCGTCCTAAAGCCTTGATGGTTCCCTGCCCTTCCCTGTTCATTAACCAAGGGCAGGTTTCACTTGTTTTCTTCTAAGAACACATAAGAGCACAAGGCAGACTGATATTGACTTTACAGCCACCAATGCCCAAACTCCCAAATCCCCAACACTATATGACACCTAGTGTACTCCTGTGACCTACAGATCTTATGGTGGCAATTGGAGAGAGAGAGAGAGAGAGAGAGAGAGAGAGAGAGAGAGAGAGAGAGAGAGAGAGACTGATCTCCAGGTCCTCAGTTGCGGTTCGTGCAGCTCAGCCAGGTGAGCTCTCTTGGGTGCCTTTTAGATGCCACCTATACCCAGACTTAACACATTTTAGCACAAAGGGATTGTGAAATCACAGATTATCCAGTTCCGGTTTCAGAAATTCCCAGTCGATAGGCTTGGAGCGGGACCCCCAACTTTGCTGTTTCCTCAAAACTGACGCATAATGCTGTTCCACATCTATTTCACGCTACTCAACTGGATACAAAGCCTCTAACAGGAATGATAAGACTCAATCGAGTTTTTACTTCTTGGTTTACATTTTACTAATTATTTTACCCGTGCTAAATTTGTTTTTATTTCTATATGCTTTTAAGACTCATTTTATTGAGGGGCCACGCTATGGAGGCCAGAGGAGAACTTTGAGCAGGCAGTTGTCTCCTTACGCTATGTGGATCCCAGGCATCGGGCCCTCAGGCTTGTTGGCAAGGATTTTTAGCTCTCAGCCATATCACCAGCCCCATATTAAACCTATTATTGCCTTTTATTTTATAATCTTCTTTAAAATACTAATAATAGCTTCTCTGGATCATCTCTATAGCCATCTTGTCCTGGCATTTAAACAAACTGCCCTCAGAATTTGTTTGTGCCGGTGATCTCTCAGAATTTGTTTGTTGTTTGTGCCGGTGATCTCTCAGAATAACAGCAAGAAATATGACAGTTATTAAGAGCAGTGGGAAAATAGCAAAGATAAACTTAATATTCATGATATGTCCCCAGCTCTGGCTAAATGGAGCTCTGAACGAACCAGGATGTGGTTCCAAGAACAGCAGTGGAGAACGGGAGCCTTTTATGGCACATGGAGTCGGCTTGCTAACCTCAAGAGGCTATGCCTCACCGACAGCTCAAACAACAAAACCACGCATCTAACACATTGTATTGTTTCATTTGGGATGTTTTTGTAGGCTCTTTTGTTTTGTTTTTGTTTTTGTGTACTCAATTTATAAATTTGGTTATTTTCTTACATATGAACCTGGTTCAAGAAATCACAGCAGCCAACACAGCAGAATTTTACTAACATGAAAGCAACCAGAAGACTCTCACCTTTGCAGCCCTCGCAGGTGAGTGCGTTGTAATGGTACCCAGAGGCTCTGTCTCCACAGACAACACACAGCTCATCCCCTTTTATTCTTCCCGCTGCTGATGTGGCCATTCGGGGCTTCTTGGTCGCAGGCATCTCTGAGACCTCAGGCTCTCCCTGGTACACAGTCTCAGCAGGCAATCGCCTAAGTTCGTAGATTCCAGAAGAGTACCAGTCTTCCGGTTGCTGGGGGTAGAAACCCAGGTTGGAATAATAGGATGATGAAGAAATCTGTGGCTGAGCTTGCGGAAACTGGACATTGCTGTACGGAGAATAGGGTTCCAAATCCAGATTCTGCCCCAGGTGGCCTGCCGCGTGTTCTGTTAGCACACCTGAACAGAAAGATCAACAAAACTGGAATTAATGTCATCATTTTAGAAGCTAGAGAGGTATGTCAGATCTAATATTGAAATGGAAATTTAGTTACACATGCGCTATGAACACATACAAAAGTACAAAAATATATTTAACTATATATAAAGTTGACTTTTAAAATACGTTCGTCTATAAATATATTTAATATGCATACATGTGTGTATGTAAATATATATAGGAGAGAGATAAAAATGTTTACATGATAAATCATAACCTCAGGGACCAAATGTGGAACCCAGAGGACACATGAACGACAATGCTGCTGATATGTAATAAGCTCTTGAAAGCTAGTAAGGGAACACTCTAACAGCCTAAGGAGAAATAATAAAAGTCATAAATAGTTTTTTAAAACTGCTGCATAAATCCACAAAAATATTTCCCTTTGCCAATAAGCTCAAATTAAATCTATAGCACATTTGTTTTTAAGTTTAATGACAAATACTCCTAGAGGGCAATTTGCTAGGATCTTCCATCATTTAAAACTCTAATATTAGCATTATTTTTTTTCAGTGCCAGGAAAATTTATTTAATATATAACTAAATATTTATATAAATATATACAAATATATGCAAATAATATATAAATAAATATAATATAAACTATATTAATTGCTGCATGAGAGGAATTTCCATACAAATGAGGTCATTCATTGTTAGCACCTTGTAAGAACCAGAAGTTGAAAACATACCCCAGCAGAATGATTGGAAAAACTGCAGTCTTTATGCACTAACATTCAAATGTGCAAAAATAATAATAGTGATTATTTGGGAGGGTTTCTACAATGGGCAGGTATTATTTTCAAAAGGTGAACTGTAGAAAAATATATAAATTTATGAATAAAAAGTCTGTGTGTCTTTGGTGTGTGTGTGTATGTGTGTATGTTGTAGGCAACTTTCTTCACAGTGTTTCACAAACTCAATGGTGGTGAATGTGAGAGGTGATAATTACATTTTCTGGGGTAAGAAACTATACAATCTCTTTACTGTTTGAGATTTTTGTCATGTACATATTATTTTAATTATTATTACATAGTAAAAACCTTTGAACAAAAGATTCCACCACTTAGCAGCATTAGTCCTCCTGAACTCAAAGTCATGTCCCCTTACTCAAGCTCTTTGTGCAGATGGGAATTTTTCTTAACATTCACAATTTTCTCTTCATATAAAAGGATGTAAAATAATAATTCCCAGCAATAACAATTGAGTTAAAATGAGATAAGGCATGCCAAGAACTTTGTTAAATTTGACACAGAAGAAGTGCCTGAAAACTATAGATGACATTAAAAATAGAGATAATTATTCCTAAAAGCATTATTGTTAAATAAAAGGCTTAGATATAAAACCTCTAGGAAATAAAAATGAGCAGGTTATGAAAATTCTTCTATTTTTGGAAACATAAGCTATGCTCTTTAGGAAACAAAATGGCTAAATTATGCAAAAAAGAAACACACACACAAAAAAAACCCACCCCAACATAAGTAAAAGATTAGTGTGTAAATGCATCTGATTCTTGAACACACTGTCAGACAGCCCTCAAGCATAATTCCAGCTGCATTTCTCCTAAGTAGCGGGACTTTAAGCAAACAAACTTGATACTCCATGTTCACACCTCAAATGGAGAAGGAAACTTCTAGATAAAGGCTCTGTTAATGCCTGACTGAAATAGAGCAGATCCCCAGTTCCTCATTGGAAGCCCTTGGAATCGAATGTGCTTTGGAATTCAAAGCTTTTCTGAACCTTAGGGGTGTTGGAGAGAGGGCTCAGTGGGTAGAGTGTGTGCTGGGCCGGCATTGGGCTATGAGTTCAGAGGCTCAGCATGCTATAGACCCATGTTCCCCAACCTTCCTAACTCCGCGACCCTTGTTGTGGTGACCGACCCCCCCCAACCGTACAACTATTTCATTGCGACTTCATAGCTGTAATTTTGCTGCCGCTATGAACTGTAATGTAATGTAAGTATCTGATGTTCACCCCTGTGAGGGTGTCACATCCCATAGTGAGAAGCGCTGCTCTATACAGCCCTAATGGCCAGCACTGGGGCCCTGGAAGCCAGAGGATGTCACAAGCTCAAGGACCAGCCAGTCTCGACAAAATGGTACAAGTCCAGCTCAATGAGAGAACACAAAACTAAGGTGAGGAGAAAAAGGTGTCTTCCTCTGAGGACGCCTAAGTCCAGTCTCTGGCTATCTATATGCACACGTGGGTGAGTGTCCCCCACATACACACACACACACACACACACACACACACACACACACACACTATAATTGATAAATTGATCAAACAAACAAATAAACAAGTAAATAAAATTTAGAACCCCTTGATTGGGCACGGGCCTGGGCTTGATCCCCAGAACTTCAAAAAAGAAAAAAAAAATTAGTTTTTGTTGTTGTTGATGATTTGAGATTTCAGAACAGAACGCAGTGATATTTCACTGTATAGAACTCAGTGTCTGAAGCAAACACAGCACTGCCTCCCGAGTGCTGGGATTACAGGTGTGCACCACCACTGTCTGGCCTTGTGTCTCTTATTGATTCACATAAAATAGAATACTTTATTTATGTGTTTATTTGTTCATTTATATAACTAGAGTTTTACATCCGTTGCCCAGGAATGACCACCAAAAAAAAAAAAAAAATCGGTTGTTTTTGGGTTTTTTGTTTGTTTGTTTGTTTGTTTGTTTTTTCAAAACAGGGTTTCTCTGTGTAGCCTTGGCTGTCCTACACTCTCTTTGTAGACCAGGTTGGCCTCGAACTCACAGAGATCCACCTGCCTCTGCCTCCCGAGTACTGGGATTAAAGGCATGCGCCACCACACCCGGCTCAAAAAGAAATCTTACTGAACTTAAAAAAAAAACAAAAAACAATGGTTTCAAGTGGTTTGGGAGTTTGGAGCTGGACTTCGGGATTCTGGACCTAGCACCGTGTCTCCTAAATGTCCTTCGAGGTGCTCAAATCGCTGCTGTTACAGCCATTATGACCAGTAGCAGAAATCTTTATGAATCTCTTCCTAAGATTAAGCATCCAGCATCCTCCGTATTCCTTGAAACAGTAGGATGAGGTACCATCACCCCTCCTGCGTCCCCAGGCGTCCCCTGGGCCCTCTGTTCACACTTCAAACAGGTCAGTGCTGTCTCCACTGCGGATCTGAGTGCGGTTGCTGAAGCTGCTTCTTGCTCCTACCTCGCTAAGAAGCTGAGACTTTGGAGTTTGCCCTCAAAGCCCAATCTCTGGAAGACGTCAAATGTGAAGTATTTCAAAAACCAAAAAGCGGTGGGGGTCGGGGGCAGGACTGTCTCCTCCTCTGCTCTCTGTACTTGAGCTTGGAACTTCCGCTGTGCACAAAAAAACCACAAACAGGCCTGCAAGGTTCGGCGCGCGCAATTCTTTCTCTGTTCTAGCCATTCTTTTTTGTTTGTTTGTTTGTTTTGAGACAGGGTTTCTCTGTGTAGCCTTGACTGTCCTGGACTCACTTTGTAGACCAGGCTGGCCTCGAACTCTCAGCGATCCGCCTGCCTCTGCCTCCCGAGTGCTGGGATTAAAGGCGTGCGCCACCACTACCCGGCTCTTCCAACCATTCTTACCTCGCGCCAGCTTTTCTGTTTTCTTGGATCTCTCGGGACTTGTCCCATGTGCTTCCTGAGCGAGGGCCCTCTGGGCATACCCACTCTCTCCTAGAGCTCACTGTCACTGTCACGCTCGTCGTTTTCTCTCTGACTAGATCTTCATAGCCAGGGTTCTGCGTTTATTTAAATGGTGCCCACAAACCATTACTTACTACCCCGCCTGGGCCTCTTGTTGCTCGTCTGTAAAGAAAGGGATATACGATCTTCTAGTCTTTTCTATCTAAAATCTCACAAGCGGGAGACGTCTCTATGAATATTAGAATTCAAAAATTTTCTACAATGGCAAAGCCAAATATTCTTATATTAAATATTGAGGACACGTTCTACACTGACCCCGGGAAACGGCTGTGGCTGAGGACACAATATACAGTATCTGTGCAAACATCAATTTCCTCCCTCCCATGCCCAACTTGTCTGTATCAGCCGGGGGTTGGGGTGGGGGGAGGGGACAAGGGGCGAGGGGGCGGGGAGGATCAGTGCATCTGACAAACAAGATTTTGGTAAAGCCACTTTTGTCTTATGAGTACACAATAGAAGAATGAAGTATGAAAATTTTGTAGATAAAATGTAAGCAAAATCCCAATCCATGTCTTTAATCAAATATGGCTAAAATTTCTGAGGCAAATAAAATATAAAAGAACAGAAAAGGTATACGAATAGTTTCACTCTGGCCCGGATTGCATCCTCTAACATGCTCTCTCAATTCCCCCCACCCCCACCCCGAGCACTGTTTCCCATCAACACAGTTTAGTGAAGCCAAAGTCAACGAACCAATTAAGCCACAGAATCTGGATTCTGACGAATCCAGGGAAGTGGTTAATGTTTTCTCCTCACATGACAGCTTGAGGCCACCGAGCATCATTTCAGTAAAGCAAAGATCTCCATAACCAAAAAATAAATAAGTAAATAAACAAGAGTCCCAACTCAGGTCAGTTAATGCTATAAAGATCCTATCTACCTCTTGGGACCATCTAGTGAGGCCTGGGACACAAAGTGAGGCCTGGGAGATGACCCAGGCAGCCACGAGCCTGTCAGTCACACATGCGTGAGGGCCCTACATCCCTCAAAACCACGTCAGAAAGCCAGATGAGCTCCTGGGATCTTCTTGGCTTTGCTCTGGAGTAAGCCCACCTAAGGACCCAGAGTCAAAAAGGAGCCTGAAGCTCACTGGCCGGGCAGCCTACTGGACAAGCACCAGGCCAGTGAGAGCCCCTGTCACTAGAAAACCCCGCACAACCAAACAAAACAAATGACAATACCTAAAGAACAACACCTGAGGTTGACCTCCCTGCCTCCACATGCATTCGTGCACACACATGCACACACACACAAATACACGCACGTATGAAGTTTTTCCAAGGTTATAAACGTTATGCTAAAAAACTAAAACGCAGCAAAATAGAATAGTATGCAATGATACAAGTTAATGCTTCTTTTCTTAAAGCATATCCGCTTCCAGCATTGCATAGTCCGCTGCCTAGCCACAGAGCAGAGTGGTGAACATACCAACAGTGTGAAAATGAAGAGTCAGCACAGGTGACATTTTTTTTTTTTACTTTTTTTTTTTAAAGGGAGACTTTATTTCTTTTCTTTTTAAAAAATATTTTATTTATTTATTTAATGTATATGAGTGCTCTATCTGCATGTACATCTGCATGCCAGAAGAGGATATCAGACCACATTTATAGATGGTTGTGAGCCACCATGTGGTTGCCGGGAATTGAACTCAGGACCTCTGGAAGAGCAGCCAGTGCTCTGAACCACTGAGCCATCTCTCCCCCATAGGTGACATCTTAAATGGCTGGACCAGAGCAACTTATACTACATAAACTGACTAAGAGATTTTAATTCTATGCGTTTTATGTATTACAATTTCTCTGGACCATAAACCCCTGCTCTGACCTTGCTATCTCATTAGGTAACCCTTAGTTTAAAGTGCAGTGCTGAGAAAAAGGATTGATTCTGAGGATCCCAGAAAAAAAATCTTGACTTTAGTGATAAGTAACTGGTAATCATTTACACACACAGTCTGCTCTGATGACACAAGCACCAGGACATTTATTTCATCATATATACCGGACACTTGCTATTTGCACACATTGTCATAGGCTTCAAGGACACAACCATGAACAAGACAGGTAGAAAATGCCCAGCCTTCCGTTTCTCTGTTGGAGAAATAGCGATGTCAAGGGCAGGACACAGGCAACTAAATCATTAAGTATTGATTGATGTGACTGCAGATGTAGAGGAGGTTGAAGTGGATCAACTTGTAACTCAGAGTATCGGGATTTGGAGCCTTTGGATAACTCCATGAGAGTTTAGGGAAAGGGTCTTAAATAGGCACATATGAATAAGCTCCAGCGTAGTCTGAGAAGTCCCAGAAAGCCAGCTTCTGGACAGGGGCCTCTGGCTTTCCACAGACTCTCACTCACAGGAACTTTCTGAGATGAAAAGTTCAGTACTTACAATATGATAGCCATTAACCACTTAAGGATACTGACCAGTTGAGATGCAGTGTGTAATCCCAAGGGGAGGAGGAGTCCTAAATTTATTTAATTCTCAGTAATGAAAATTTTTAATTAAATAATCAGATGTGGCCAGGGATTGGCATATTCATCAGTAAGGCTTTTGGCAGTTTGTGAACAGAGACGAGGTTCACATGTTAGTGTCGATACTGTCCCACGACCTCAGTTAGAGTTGGTGTCTGGTGCAAATGATCCCAATGTTTGTTTGTTTGGTTTGGTTTGGTTGTTTGTTTGTTTGACCTCTGACCCAATGCTAAGCACAGCAAATGTTCAATGCATGTTTGTGGGACTGAATAGAGTGGAAACTCTCTTTAACGTATTCCTCACTTCCTAAGCCATGGCTTACTTAGCCAAACGACACAGCGTCGTTTGTGAAGTTGTTTGCCGTTCCCGCCACCAGGCCCTAGGTGTAGGGGTTCCTCCCCGGGGTTCCGTCAGCTGATGACCTCCTTCCATGAGGCCTGCCTCACTTCTCTCAGGTAGAATAAATCTCTCCTAACCTCTGTACACACTTCCCATAGAGCACTTATCAGAAATGTGTATAATCATCCATATTTGTCCACAGCCTGGTCTTCCATGCTAACCCTGAGGCGGGAGTTTGAAGCGCACAGGTGAGGAGACTGATCTGGACAGTAAGTGTGTGACGACACTAAACTTGTTTTAGCTTCTGCCTCTGCCTCCACTGAGCTGGTGTGATGTGCTCCCACGTCAGAGGCTGCAATAAGGCAGCCCCAGCACCAGGAATGTAAATTGCATTCCCCACACAGAGCAAACATTCAGGACATTCTGTTTTTGTTCTCTTGCGGTTATTCGGTGACCTTCCCGAGAGAGATATTAGATTGCATTTCCCGTTCTATTCTTTCTGGCACAGGGCACAGTGCCTGGTACATAATAAATGTTAAATAAATGTGCGTTAAATAGAAAGGGGGTCGAAGATTTGCTTTCCAAGCCCCGTAAGTCATTTCTGTTTCTAAATACAGTGTCAGCCACTTTGAAACACCACTCTTAGGCAAAATAGGATGCTGCCAAGTCTATGATCAAAAGTTCAAAAGTTTGAATGTCGTTGTAATTATGGGGGAAATGATTAGCATTTAATTTTTGGTGGAAGTTTCGAAAGATGAGTTTCTGTTTTGAGAGAAATATTAAGATAATATTTATATTATACTGTCTTTTCTTAATAAAGCATATTTTAACTAAGAGAAAATAAATATCCTAAGCCTAAATCTCAATTTCATTCATCTTATTTGCCAGAAAACACTGGAAGAAATATGCTACAAAACTAGTTCATTACATTTCTTTTTTAAAAAAGCTTTCTTTTTCTGGTTATTACTTTTTACCACATGCCATAGTCTGCAATGCATCTTTTTCCTCATGACCCTTGTACATACTTAGACATACGTGACCAAACCAAACTTCCATAAAACAAATTTATCTTTACCTCTGGGCAGGTGCGCTGATGTTTTCTCTATTCTGCTTTAGTTTTTAACGCTGGTCCCAAGGCACTGAGCAGGTGTTAGAATTCAGTGAGATGGAGGCTCAGCATTTCGAAAGACAGAGGGCCTTACATTAGCACACTGTAACTTTCTTCAAGTGTCCACAGACGTTAAAGTTACTTGACTGACTTGAAATGCTAACACCAGGTTGGCCTATAGTGCCAACAAGACACTCATATGCTTAGAACTACAAACATCAACCCACCACAACTCCCCATTCCCCGTCTTCTCAGGTTGTCTGGGCCTCTCTCTGACAGAGACCTGTGGCCTTAATCACTAACACAAGGCCCCCGAATTTCCTCCGTGCGGTAGGAGAGTCTGCGTTAGGACAGCTGTGAACAGGGTCCTACCTTTAGCAGGCTTCATGCTCATCACATCCGGCCCAAACCCTGGTAGCCGGTGGCTGTGGTGAAGACTAATCTGAATTGGATTTTCCAAGTTCTGAAACTGCATCACCATTCTTAGCTTCCTCACAGCAACTGAGGAGGAGGACTAGGTAAGAAGTGACAGGGGCCAGAGGTTGGTGCGGTTTACTGATTAACTCCATCACCGAGCGGAATATTTGTAAATGTTTATGAGACAAGTCCTCCATGCCAAATTGCACAGTAAGCTGGAAACTGGTGTTTTAGATAAACATTTTGGGGAGCCCTTTCCCCGCTTAAGAACTTTTAGAGGGCAAATTTCCATCCACTGCCTCTGTGGGGCCTGGAGGTCCAATGTCACACTACGGATCTTTACGTTTATAGCCAGTATGTGTTTGGAATATCAGAAGCATTTATGAATAGTGCCTCCCGGTTAACCCTCGAAGTCTGTGGACCAGGCCAGATGGATTTGTGTCTAACAATAGGGGAAGAATGATGTCCCGCCCACACTCCAGTTCATATGTTGAAATCCTAGGCCCAAGGATCTTACAGTGTGACCTTATTTAGATATAAGGTCTATGTGGGTTACATTTATATAGAGAGACAATCAGAATGGCAGTTAATCCACTATTGTTCAAGTCCTTACTAGAGAGAGACAGAGACAGAGACAAACCCCTGTGGATGGACAATGAAGTGAAGAGACAAAAGGTGACATTAATAAGCCAAACAGGAAGACCCACAACAGACTCCTCCTCAGGAGGAGACAACCCAACTGACACCCTGATTTTAGACTTCTGGCTGTCAGAACTCTAAGCTAATATATTTTGTTGCTCCAGTCATGCAGTTTGTGATGTTTAGGCACAGTAGTTTTTTTTTTTTTTAATCTAATAAATCCAGTCTTTCTTGACATTTATAAGCTCTGTAGACCATGAACACATTCCTGAGCCATTTTCTGCTTTTATTTCCTCATTTAAAAAAAAAAAAAAAAGGAAAAGCTGAATAGCCAGGGTGGTGGTGTCGCACACCTTTAATCCCAGCACTCAGGGGAGGCAGAGGCAGGCAGATCTCTGCGAGTTCAAGGCCAGCCTGGTCTACAGAGTGAGTTCCAGGACAGCTAAGCTTACACATAGAAATCCTGTCTCAAAAAGCCAAAAAAAAAAAAATTTATTTTTATGTTACGTATATGGGTGTTCTGCCAGCATGTATGTATGTGTGACATATGTGTGTACCTGGTGCCTTCAGAGGCCGCCATGTGTTTGTTGGATTCCTTGGAACTGGAATTATAGAAGATTGCGAACCATCGTGTGGGTGCTGGGAACCTATGTCGAGTCCCCTGCAAGAGCAACAGGCATTCTTAAATGCTGAGCCATCTCTCCAGCCCCAATTCCCTAATTTTTAAAGGGAGGAGGTGATAATAACACAACTTGTAGTCATATCTGATTTAAATAAAATAATATTTTTAAAATGCCATAAGCACATTGGTGGCTTTTGTCATTGCCCTGATATGGCATTTTCGGTTTCCTTATTGAATAGAAACAGTTCCCCCTTTTAAGAAACCCTGTACATAATTTCTGAATATAAACTTCAAGGCTTTGCTGTTTTGTTTTGTTACTGTTGTCTCTGAAAAAGCTTTAGCAAGGGACTCTGTAGGCTCCAAGTTGATTCGGGCATAATGCGACTATGCAGGCTACACAACTTTAGGTAAGTGTCTGGGATGCTGTGGGTCCCATTTGTCTGCATTGACAGATGGTAAAAATATAGATAATATCCCTGCCTACGCCCTTCACAGGCCTGCTGTGAAGATAAAATGAGATAATCAACATGAAAGCAAATTCAAGAGACAAAGGTGATGCATGTCATAATTGCTGATGTCCCTACAGCCTTTACAAGTGTACAAAGTATATTTACATATTATCTCAGTGGGCCGCCGCCTCTGCCATATGTGGCAGGGTTTTGTCTATGAGGCCCGCTGTCTTCAACCCTATCCCACAGAGGATGAAAAGCAACTCAGGAGGGCTAAGTGACTCAGTGTATAGATTAGAGGGAAGGAAGCAGATTAAGGCATACCTGCGTCTGCATCGCTCCCTGTAGGACTTAGGAAAGCTCAGAGGATGGGGTAGAAAGAATACGTAAGAGCAGGAGAAAGAAATGACTGTGGTAGGACACGGTCTCGGGAATGCGACTCCACGGCCACCCTATTCTCAATCTTACAACAGATGAATGAGCTCACCAGCACAAGACCTGCACAAGATTGGACCAGCCTCATCTTATCATGGGGGAGGAGGCTCCTTGTGCCCTGCCAGGACCTATAGGAAGATAATGGTAGCTGACAGAGTGTGCTCTCAGGTCCAAGTACACCCCCCCTCCAACGTCTTTAGGCATTTAATGATTGATGCAGGAGGAAGAGAGATTTTTCTTCAGTGGTGTAGATAACTTCTGGAGAAACTTATACTCCTGCAAATAAACTCTTACCCAGGACTCCATAAACAACTCTAATGAAATGTATTGTGTCATCAATGAATACATAAACACATGAAAATGAAAGAGAGACTGAGTGTCTCACTAGGGTTTTGTTGCTGTGAAGGAACACCATGACCACAACAACTCTTATAAAGGAAAACATTTAATTGGGGCTACATATAGTTTCAGAGGTTTAGTCCATTATCAGCATGGCAGGAAGCCTGGCAGCATTCAGGCAGACATGGCGCGAGAGAAGGAGCCGAGAGCTCTATGTATCCGCAGGCAGCAGGAAGAGACCGTGACACAGTGGCCAGACTTGAGCATCTGAGACCTCAAAGACCACCCCCCTTCCGATAAAACCACGCCTACTCCAACAAGGCCACGCCTACTAATAGTGTCACTCCCTATAACCTGTGGAGGCCATTTTAACTCAAACCATCACCATGCTGGGTTTTCAGCAGGAATGTTGGGGTAAGGGGTAAGGGGACAGCGATAAGCAATGAAAATGATAAAAATTCATTATATGTACATATGTACATGAAGATTTCACAATGCAATCCGTGATTATATATAACCCATATTATATATAATGACTTATGCTAGTAAAAATATTGAATGAAAGAAAGAAGCTCCATGAAACCCTCCTCTCCGAATAAGACTCACATAGAATGCTTTTATCAGAAGATGGATTGAGTCTCTCCCTTCGCCCTAAGAGGATAAGCTGCCCCCCTGTTAACTACTCCTTTTCTCTTTCCTGCAAAGGTGTGCTATCTGGGGCAGTAGGCACTGGCTACATCCACCTGCACTTAAGTAAGCGGAGCCAGCTCTTGAGTCACACTGCTCACATTTCGGTGTTTCACGCGCAGGCGGGCAGTCCTTGCTGCGTCGGACAAAGTAGATTCAGGACATGGCCACCATCACAAGAAGTTCTCTTGGATGGCGTAGCTACAGAGTGTATAGATCAGTGCAAATGGCGGGCCAACCAAGGTACACTGGGCATAGGCTGTGCCGGTGTAGAAAATGGGAATTCCCAGAGCAAGTGCTTGGCAGTGCTTGTCTGACTGAGTGCTCTCCTACAGAACAGCTGTGACCGGCATCCTGGGATACAGTCTTGTTGAAAATAATTTCACCTCTAAGAAGGCGACTAGACGTGTTCTCTTAAGCATCCAGTTCTGGTTCTTTGTCCTAATCATATTTGGGTGGTCTACTTCTTAGTTAAAAGAATGTGAGTTGGGTTGTTTGGCATCTTTAAATACCCACTTTCTTTCCATTAAATGGAAATAGTAATGTCACAGGTCCTAGAGGAGTCTCTTTAAGAGTTAATGTTAACAGCAAGTACAGTTCAGGCACTTAACAATGCCCCTGGCTTTTGGGGAGTACTTAATGAAATAAGGCCAGTCACGTGCACGGAATGAAGGAATGTGTCTAGACCACAGACCAGGAGATGGCAGAGATAGAAGAAAACAAGGAAGTCTGCTTTTAAAAAAACACATAAAATAAGCCAGGCAGAGGCAGGTGGATCGCTGTGAGTTCGAGGTCAGCCTGGTCTACAAAGTGAGTCCAGGACAGCCAAGGCTACACAGAGAAACCCCGTCTTGAAAAACCAAAAGAGAAAGGGAAAAAAACCCCATAACATATCTGGTTATGTAATTTCACTATTTAGGAAATGGAGACATAAAGATTAGAGACTCAAGGCCATATTTAGCTACATAGGCCAATCTGAGCTACACGAGACCGTGTCTTGAAAGAAAAAAAAAAAAGGTTAAATGTAAAACGTACTTAGTCAATACAGTGTTCAACATACGGAAAGTGTTGGGAAAATGGCTATTATTTCAATTCTCCTTACCCCTGCAAATTTGCTTGTAAATCTGATTTTAGAGTTACTCTTTCTGAGCTTGTTACCCTCAAGAATCTTTTTCTTATTCTACATGATTGAAAGCTAAATCCTAACACTTAGAAGAATCGCCCAGGAGCTGGCCAGCTTGTCTACGACTCTCCACCTTACCGCATGTCTTTTCCAAACTATACATGCCCTAGCCGGATGCAGCAGCGATCCGTGCTGCAGTAAGGAAAGGCTCACTTGGGATCTTGCCTTGCCCCATTTCTGTAGCCCATAAATAAAAGATAGGATATGAGATTTCCTGGGACACGGGAATTAGCAAAAAACGTTAGAGATTGTTTAGAGCCATGGAAGAGTTAAGGATGAGGAAGAGTAGTGGGGTTGGGGATAGCTCAGTGGCTGGGAACTTGCCCAGAGTGTGTAAGGTCCTGGGTTCAATCCCTAACACTGGAAAAGAAAAGAAAAGAAAAGGAAAGGAAAGAGAAAACAAAATCTCCAGGTATGCTAAGTAAGACTTATTTTGTCTGAGCCCTGGGATAGTTTTCCATCTCTTATAGATGTTTCGTTTTAGGTCACCCAACAAGTTAGAACTACATTCACTTGAGCTGAGCTCAATGAGATGGAAAAACACTTGAAGTCAAACGTCAGAAATGCCCTGTAAATCCTCATCTCAAGAATTTTAATTACATTTCGAGACATCTGGGTGGCTCTGTAACATCTGGAAGAGTCTCCTAATTGAAATACACAGCTTTGGCAAGAACCAGGTTCCAAAGTGCGTGTGCTAATTAAAAATAAAGCTTACCCGGAGAAAGCAGACATAAATAGTTCAGTAGCGTATAAAGCAAGGAGGGCTAAGCAAAGGCAATGGAATGTGAGAACAGGAGTGTGTGGGGTCTACCTCCTGCTTCCGGGATTCACTGTGCTGTGGAGATTTGGGGAACCGGTTAAGTAAAATAATGGAAAACATGAATTTCAAAGTCGTTGCTACAGCAACAGTGTAATGCTAAGGCGAAGCAGAGCCTGAGTCTCCTCCCTGAAGACACACGGGAGGATATTTACAGATGGTAGACTCTTGTTGGCTCCTCTAAAATTCTTCGCTCTTAATAATGCTGAGAGGAAGAGCACTTCCTTCTTTGAACGCGTGGACTAGTGTTCATCATTTCAACAATTTTTCGGTGTGGCCCGTGGCAGGCAGTCACACTCCAGAGTGAGCATGTTTTGTGATGCTTTAGAGTTTATGGAACATCCTCTCACACGGTCCGTTCTCCCTTTCCAGTGAGTTCGCACAGCAGAAAACTGAAGGTCGGAGAGTACTGCTTGCTTGCCTCGGATTTCACTCCTCTCAATCGCATCGCCCCTTCCCCGCTTGCATTCGCTGCATCTTCCCCAATAAGTGGTTTGAGCCCTGCGGCTCTGTGAACTTGGGTCCTGGAAACACTAGGCTGTTCTTGCCTTTGTTTGTTCAGCCCCGTTGTTACAGCTCTTTGTCTAAGTACTTGATCTTTCAAGTTCTGCGGGGGTTTTAGTTCCTAAAATTTACTAAAATAAAACACGGGTTTTAATTAATGTCCTACCCTGTGCTGTGCAGAGCGGCAGGAAGCCGTGGACTTTACCACCATTGCTTTTTATTGTGCACTAATTACATAAAACCTTGCCTTCTTTCATCAGAGATGCCCCCCTTTAAGCCATAAATTAATCTTTGACCAAGTTTCCGGCTTGCAGGCTCTCCCAGGGGAAAAGAGACTTATCTCTATGAGGTCACCTTGTCTTTCCATCCCTTGCCCTCCACGGGGATCTGTTTACCGATAATGGGCTAGATTTCCATGTGGGTCTGACAGGGCCCTAGGGAGGTGGTTCCTGCAACTCTATACCACGTTCGTCCAAGCTCTTTCTTTTTTCTGATGCTAGTGTCAGAGCCCTTTGTCCCACCTCAACTCTGAGCTCTGTTTTCTAGTACTGCAGGGGACAGACGACAGTTTGGCTTGAGAATAAAAACAGTCTAGAAGGGTAAGGGAATTGGTGTCTCAGGACCTTTGGCTAATAAAACCAGCTATGAAACTGCCCAGCTGTTTTGCTTGCTGGTTTGATTTTTTTATTTTGTTTTTGTTTTGTTTTGTGAGGGTTATTTGGTTTTTTGTTGCTTTATTCCAATGCCCAGGGCATCACCAGTGCTCAACATTTGAGCTACGTCATATGCTTGTCATAAATTTTACTTGCTCTTTATAACAACACAAGCTGCGGGGTTTTGAATAGGAAACCATTAGAAAGAGTGTCCCTCCCTGGTCAGTTGAACCCATAGGTTTCTAGGTCTCTCTCTGTCATAGCTTCAGATGCACAAGTAGGGAGTTAGGGTTTGGCAGACTCCCCATCCATGGCTAGCAGTCTTTGTGCTCATGGACCATGGCCTAAACTTGGGGAGGGGGCATTGTACCCATCAGTGTCTTCCAGACAGGAAACCAGAGAAGTAGAATGCAGCACTCTGTTTTCTCTGTTCTCTCCTGTAGCCCAAGTGTGTTGAGTAGGATGTGACTGAGGCCCTAGAAGAAACAGATTGGGAAAGAATGCTTCGGCACAGCTCTGGGACAGAGGTTCTCAACCATCCTAATGCTGTAACCCTTTAATAGAGCTCCTCCTGTTGTGGCGACTCCCCCAACTCACCCATCCATAAAAATCATTCCATTGCTACTTCAAAACTGTAATCTCGCTACCGTTATGAACTGTAATGTAAGTATCTGATACGTGACACCTCCCCTCCAAGGGACGGTGTCCCACAGGTTGAGAACCGCTGCTCTAAGAACTTAGGGAGGAAAAAAATAAGAGAAATGTAGCATTGTTCCAGTTAGCTTACCAGCGGAGGGGACAGATAGAGATTTGATTCTGGACAAAAACAATAGCTGTCATTGCAGCTCATGCACATTGTGATACGTATTCCCAGAAGCCAGGAAATGATAATATGATCTCATATTATATATGTGTGTGTATAGTATATATGTATGTGCATATATCACATATACATATGAGAGCCACAACATAACAAGCAAGAGTTGCAGCGCATGCTTCGCTGCCATTTTCAGGTGCATCTAACCCGACAGCACCTGCTAGCTTTTACTCTATAAAGTTAACCTGGCTGGGACCTGGGCTGTGAAGCTGGGACTGGAATGTAAGAAAAAAAAATCTACATTTTCCTCCCCACATGCAAACTTGATCCCAACATGATTTGTTTTAATATTATTAAGCCTAGGGAATTTCAAAAGGCCGTTGTAAAATTTTAGGGCGGGAAGTAGTAGTTTTTCTTTGAAAAAAAAAAGTCGTAAGTGAAAATTTGTTTATCTATGATATATAGTAATAATACTAATTATTCTGTGAGTTCTGGTTGGTAGAGCAAAAAAAAAAAAATCCAGATATCTCTGTGTTGGTTTTTTTCCTAAGGCACTACAGAAGGGGAGGCTGGAACAGATGTTCAAGTGATCAGAAATAGAAGCACGACCTTTCGTCGCTCACAACTGACCCGCTAGATGGAGGCCTACTGGAAGAAATAAGATGCGGTGACAATGTGGGAAAACCGTCATTTAGCAAATAATTGCTGCTGGGTGTCCTCTCTCTGAGAATTACCGATCATCATCTCCTTCCCCCCCCGCCCCCCCCCCCACCGCTTCCTTTCTATTATTTATTGCTGGGTTATTCTTGATCCGGTATTCAAGGGTTAATGAAGGATGATTTCTGCCACTAAATGTTCTGACACTGTATATGGGTAAGTAGACGCATAAGTGTGCAATGCAAGTACTGGCCTCCTCCCCTTCGGAAATGCACTAATTATCACCACCACACAGGAAAAGGTAATGGCTGGGTAGGTAACAGAGCAACTGTGGTTAGAATCTCCTGGGGATATCTGATGCCAAACAAGGGATCGTGCCTTACCATGTTGATCCTGGTGGGGTTTCAAGTGTTTCCATTTTTATTACCATTGTCTATCATGGTCTACATAATGCTGGATGGGAACAATCCAGCCTCCAGGAAAGGTGAGTTATAGAGAAGAAAAAACAGTCATTCAGAAAGTGGCAGAAGGCTTCCTACCCCGCCCCAAAACCTGCCCTCATTTGGACTCTGCTAATGTTCTCAGCTGAACTCTTTATACTTAGATGTTTTTCATAAATGAATAAAGTGGGGCAATGTATCATTTTATGGCGTCATCTAGTTACAGATCTACTTAAAAATCACTTAGTACAATTTGTCCTTAACCTCGTTTAAATGACTAATCCTGACACTGTGCCATAGATCCCCCTCAGTACCGGAGGAATGCTGGGAGGGACCTAGTGCTGAGCACTAGGTAACTTCAGCCTTTAATGGGTATCATATTAAGCCATAAGCACTTATGATTTCATTCCTTAACACCCGCTATAATAATACCAGAATTCATTCTAGATCGGGAAGTAGCCTCTACCTAACTCAGTTAATAATCTAGTCTCATGGCCTTGGCAGTTGGCAAAGCCCTGGAGACCGACAGTCCTCTCCTATAAAAGGAGAGAAAGACCATTGAGTTCAATGAATCCAAAGTGCAACCTGGCAGAAAGGTTCACATTTATTGAGTCCTTAGAAGAAGTGAGATCATTTCCTCAAGCTCGCTGACTGAGGCTTCCTTCTGACACAGATTTGTTGCACTCCCACGTAAATCAGTTTGACAACTTACCAAATAAGTTTTCAGAAAGGGAAAAGTCGTCGGTGGCCTGTAAGTGGGAATGCTCAATCAGATTCATTCTGGATGCCGCTCAAGCTTTTCAATTTGAGAGAATGTGTCTGTGTCAGTGGTCTTCAAATAAGAACGCTGAAAGGCAAACACACGCACACACACACGTTCGTGGTTGCAATATGGTATAAGGCGTTGCTTAAGAGAAACAGGTGGAAAGCAAGTAAATATACAGATATCCAAATGGTTCCTCTATAGAGTTTCTGACAGCCTTTCTGCATACATTTTCTCAATATTATGATTATAGCTCACTTGAACTTAAAAAAGTTTTCAAGTTACATGCTTTCTGAGGAGACGTTTTGTAATTTAATATACCATATACTTTTTTCACTTAAATTCCAGTATTAATGAATTTAGGCAAGATGTGAGAACATCTGGATTACATTTTTACTTCTTTTATGTATAGAAAGAAAAACAGAAACAAATATAAAGACTTCAATTTACAATGGGGTCATCTTTGATTTATTTTTTTTCCATTAGTTAATTTATTTAGTCACTTCACATCCTGAATGCAGCCTTCCCTCCTCTCCTCCCAGTCCCACCCTCACAACCCCTCACACACACACCCCGTGTCACCTGTCCCTTCTCCTCCTCAGAAGGGTACCCATCGGTACCAACCCACCCTGGCACCTCAAGTTGCAGCAGGACTAGGCACTTCCTCTCCCACTGAAGCCAGACAAGGCAGCCCAGCTAGCGGAAAAGGATCCAGAGGCAGGCAACAGAGTCAGAGACAGCCCCTACTCCCATTGTTAAGGGACCCACATTGATTTATTTCATAAGCTTTATTTAAAAGTTGAACAGGGGCATAGTAAACACAAAATAGTAGTTTCATGGTATTTCTTATTGTAATTTCCTTGGTTATTTATGCAGTGTACCAACAGGTCAAAATTCAGAGACTGTTCCCCTAGGATACACTTGACTTCTTCCTACAAGGGAAATTTTTAGGAACTTGCATTTTTCACTCTAATGTCTACGTTAGCTCCACATTGGACTAGGGTAGAACTAAAATGAAAAGGATGAGAGATAATGGAGGCTAAAGAGATGCTTCAGCCTTTAAAAGCACCTACTGCTCTTGTAGAGGACCTGGGTTCAGTTCCCAGCACCCACATGGTGGTTAAGAATTGCCTGTATGTCTAGGTGCAGGGACCTGACCCCACTGTCCGCCCTCTGGAGGCTCCAGGCACATACATGTGCCCGGACATACACGCACACAAACGAAGTTTTATTTTTAATATTTAAAAAGAGAATTATACTGGTAAATCTTACTCGAATGGTTGAAGTTGCATTCTGAAGGAATTGCTGAAGTTTATTCAAGAGAAGCAGGGTCCACACTGAGCTGTTTGTGTAGGTCTGCTTGTCTTCCTTCCTTCCTTCCTTCCTTCCTTCCTTCCTTCCTTCCGTTTCTCACCTCCCTAAAGAGTGAAAGGAGTGGTCAGACAGTGAAAAGGTGAGAGTCTTTAGAGCTTGTTCCCTCGGGCTGAACATGATTTTTTTTAACCTTTCTATGCTGTGTCTACTTAGAAATATTTTTTCTAAATATTTATATTTCCTGCCCTGGAAGAGAATATTAGTGTTTTGCTGGACAAATATTTATCTCAGTAGACTCTCCCACTTTTCCTTCACTGGGCCTTTCCCAGCCCAAGCAGAAGGGAGCTTCAGATCTCTCTGGCACGGTGGTCCTCGGGAACATCTTTGCTACACTCATTCATTTGTTCGTGCTTTCAATAAATATTTATTGAGCGCTTATCCCAAGGTAAAACCTGGCCTGGACCTTCTGGGATAAAGTGACGAGGGCACAAAAGCACCCATATTCTGTGACGTCAAGCTTAAGGGGAAACAGCTATCTATAAAGTGACCCCACAACACTTCGGATTACACAGTGTAATGAACATGGTTTATAAAGGCCCAGGATAACATGCTTTAATGCAGTTGGTGTCAAGAGGCAGGGAAGCAGGTGAAGAAAGACATTGTTTTTGATTTGTTTGTTTAATTGGTTGGCTGGCCAGTTGGCTGGTTGACAGGCTTGTCAAGGGTTTCACTGTGCATGCCAAGCTGACTGGCCTTGAACTCACTAGGGAACACAGGCTGGCCTTGAACTCATAGCCTCCTGACTACTGAGATTGTAGGCACAAATCCCACGAAAAGTCAAGACAGACCCTTCAACAGACTCCAACAAGGAAAGAAAGCCAATCACACCTCCATTTTGGGTTGATTGAATGAGAAATGCCCATTCATTTGAATAATTGCTCCTCAGTTGCTAGAGTGATTTGTGGTTTGGGGGGTTGCAGAGCCCTTAAGAGGTTGATCTTTGCTGGAGAAAGCACACCAACGGGGGTGGGCTTTCAGAGTTTATAACCTTGCCTACTTTTAAATTTTATTTATTTATTTATTTATTTATTTATTTATTTTATTGGGTTTATTTCGAGACAGAGTTTCTCTATGTAGCCTTGACTGTCCTGGACTCGCTTTGTAGACCAGGCTGGCCTCGAACCCGCATCGATCCTCCTGCCTCTGCCTCCTGGGTGCTGGGTTAAAGGCATGCACCACCGCACCTGGCTTGCCTACTTGCCTATTTCTAATTCACTCTTTCGGTTTTCTCCCCATGGTTGATGACGTGATCTCTTCTACTTCAGGCCCCCGGACGCCATGCCTCCCCTGATGTTAAGGGCTCTCCCTCCGGAACTGTAAGTCAAAAATTCCGTTCTTCCATCACTTGGTTTTAGTCATGGTGTTTCATGACAGCAACAGAAAAGTAACCAATACAACTCTCATCCTCAAATAACTGCCACATATTGTACTGGACCTTTGAGCCCGTGAGGGCCCGGGAGCTTTCTAGGACAGTTGTGAAACAGGAGCAGCTCTGCAGCCTGTGCAGAATGCCCAGCAGTGCAATCATGGCTTCTGGATGGGTGATGTTCTGTCTGAGGGACAAAATAAAATAAAATAAAATATAAAATATAAAACAGTGGAAGGAATTTGATTATGCATATGAAAAGATGCAGACAGCCAGGTACAGTGTTACATGCCTTTAATCCCAGCACTCTGAACGGCAGAGGCAGGCTGATCTCTGTGAGTTCGAGGCCAGCCTGGTCTACAAAGAGGGTCCAGGACAGCCAAGGCTACACAGAGAAACCCTGTCTCAAAATAACTGAAGTGGGAGGGAGAGAGAGAGAGAGAGAGAGAGAGAGAGAGAGAGAGAGAGAGAGAGAGATCTCCAGGCTCTTCTAAAATCCTGGGAATTATGGTTGTATAGGGAGCTACAGGCCCAGAGGATTACGCCAGAAAGTGCTGGAACCACACAGGAAATCTCATTCATACTTGCAAGCCAGTTTAGAGCTAGAGAAATTCAAACTTAGCCATGTGAAATATCAGCTGTATAATTTCACGGCCAACATACATGGATAAAATACATGCAAAAGTCATGTACCCCAAGTATTCACATATGTGGGTCTATAAATGGTTTGTTGCTCCAGTTCAAGCAGCGATTATTTTGGAATTTCTCCTGTCTCTAGAAGAAAGAGAATATTCTACAAGGCTAAACGCTGCTAATTGCTCTTATATTTCAACCCAAATGCATCTTCTGTAAGTTACTACCATTTGGTGCTGGCTGGGACTTTAGGTTTCTTCCTTAGCTCTTTCCCCAACCCCCCCCAACTTTTTTCCCCTCTATCTAGCTAGGGCCATAGGCATATCAATGTTCATGGCTTCTACTGTCTTTCACCCCGTATGTTCACAAGCCTTAAAAAACGTACTTCCCCAGGATACTACATCTCTCTAGTGCTTTACAGATGTACTCTTCTTTGTGCGGGTTCCTAGACATTATGTAAACATGGCGTCTTAAATTCAGATGACAGGCTCATAGTAGCCTGCAAAGAAATGTTGGCTCACTTAAACTATTTGCGTTTGTTATTTTTCTTGCATAGTTCTGCCAAATTCCATTATATCTGGTGCGTTCTCTTGGGAAAATGGCATAAAGATCACATTCCCCTATTATCATGAGTCTTTGGACGTAATTATTGGTGCACCCAAGGAAAAACTCAGTTCCTCTAAGTCTGCACCATTTGGGTGATTATTGAAAGCCCTATACATGTACACAATATATTTTTATCTTACTGACTCTGCTATATCCCACCAACACCCTTAGGACCCCTCAACTTCTCTTCCTCCCAACTTCAAGTCTTCTTTTTTATTGTTATTATCAATAGATCCCTGAGTCCAGTTTGTGTTGAACATATGCAAATGGATGTGGGGCTATCCAGTGGATCATAGGCGGCTACCAATAGTCACATACCCAGAGACAGGTGACTCTTCCTGTCTCCTCAGCCTTCAACTGCCAATAGCTCTTCTGCTAGGAGAGAGACCTCTAGGACTCTTACTCAATACACGATGGATTTTTTTTTCTCCATTAATTTATTTATTTAACCACTTTACAGCCTGATCACAGCCTCCTCCCTTCTCTCCTCCTAATCCCACCCCCAGGCTCCCCTCCCCCACTCCGCCCTTCCCTTCTCCTCAGAGAATGGGAGACCCCCCCCCTCCCCCATGGGTACCAATCCACCCTGACACACCAAGTCACAGCAGGACTAAGCACATCTTCTCCCACTGAGGCCAGACAAGGCAGCCTAGCTGGGGGAAAGGGATCCAGAGGCAGGCAACAGAGTCAGAGACAGTCCCTACTCCCATGGTTAGGGGACCCACATGATGATCAAGCTGCACATCTGCTACATATGTGTAGTAAGCATAGGTCCGGCCCATGCATGCTCTTTGGCTGATGGTTCAGTCTCAGTGAGCCCTGATGGGGCCAGATTAGTAGACTCTGTAGGTCTTCTTGTGGTGTCTTTGACCTCTCCCAGCTCCCTCAGTCTTTCTCCGGACTCTTCCACAAAACTTTCTGAGTTCGGCCTATGGTAACCTTGCTACGATCCACAGATCTAAAGAAGCTAAGTAAGAAGGATACTTGAATCTCACTCAGAAGGGGAAATAGAATAGATATCAGAAGTGGATAAGGAGAGGGAACTGGGTAGGAAAGAAAGTGCAGAGGGAAACGAGAGTGGGGAACAGGTGTAAGGAGGTAGGGTGGGACCGGGAGAGAGGGAGAACGACCAGGAGAAAGCAGAAATTGGCAGGATGGGAGGCATCTCTAGGTCAGGGGAGGCTCCCAGGAGTCTGTGAAGGTGACCCTAGCTGACAGTCTGGACTTCCGACTGACTTGACCTGGTGCTGGTGTTATACAGGAAACCATAGCTGCTGTGAGTGATGTCTGAGCATCATATATCATAGCTCTGAGCGTCGGCTACATCATGTCTAGAAGACGGCGTTTCACAGCTCTCTTTGCATCCTCTGACTTTTACGTTCTTTCTTTCCACGCTCCTACAGTGTTTTCTGAGCCGCAGATGAGAGAAGGTTGATACAGACCCATCTACAGCTGAATGAATGGCTCAGTTGGTCAGTATTATTTATATGACAAATTACTTTTTTAAAAAAGGTTTCTTTAGGTATTTGAAATGGTACCAGATTCATTTAGAGAAGAGTATTTCAATTTTTTTTTTTTTTACATTTGGTTTTACTTTTGGAGGGCATTGGTATGCTTACATTCCCTCAAATATACTTACCAGTATCAGCTTTGTAGGTTTTTTTTTTCATCTATCTCCCAACTTGCCCATGCATGCTTCCCCTGCCAGCTCTCTTCCTTTTTCTTGTGTATAGCTAATAACTTAACTTCACTCACTTTATCTTCATTACTTCATCAGATTGTAAACCATCAGAAGGCCAGAGCCAGCGCGTGTGTCCGCAGCCTTCTCTTTCAACTCTAGCAGGGGCATGTGTTTTGTGTCAGTTGCTTTTTCTGTTAGTGCACTAAAATACCATAACTTAAGGAGAAAGTTGATTTTGGCTTAGAGTACCAGAGGCTTGGAGTCAACGAGGCAAGGAAGGCATGTCATGAGGGGACAAGCAGATACTTCCTGGTTACATGGTTACATTTACACACCACACACACACACACACACAGAGACACAGACAGACACACACACACAGAGACATACACACACATACACACAGACACATACACACATACACACACACACACACACACACACACACACACACACACACACACACACAGGAAGCAGACAGAACAAGCAGGAAGTGTGATGAGGTTGTAAACCCTCAAAGCTCACCCTGCAGTGAATCTCCTCCAGCAAGCCCATGCCTCCTAAAAGTTCCATTACCTCCCCAAACAATGGCATCAGGGACAAAGTGCATAAATACATGAGACCACAGATGTCATTCCTCCCTCAAAACACCACATGCACATATAGAAATGTCAGCTGTGTTCCTGTAGAAAAAAAACCTCAGAGAACAAAAGACGAGGCGGTCAGGGATTACCACGTATTCCGGGTTCTTACAGTTTCACGCGTAGCCTGGAACTAACCACTCAACACTCCTACCCCAATCCTCTGCTGCATAGAGTGTTAAAATCTGAGTGGCAGGGCTTCTGCAAAGATTAGAGGGTCAACCTTTCCTAGACTTCAACATATGCATATGCATAAGGTGACATGAACAAAAAATGTTTACCATACTCCAAAAATCAGGAACAGAATAATTGTCCATCACCAAGAGAATGGATATAGTAATGAACATTAATTGCTAATTAAATTTACTATCAACCAGGTGAAACTATTACAAAGTGAACCAGGGCTTTATGTACTCATATACATAAGACAAAGGCATCATAATGAGCAGAGATACAAAATAACACATATAACTTGGTGTGATTTATATGTGTTTAACGATTTGCAGAACATGCCATATTATCACTGCAGGGCTCAGTGAGCTTATGGCTTGAAAGCCAGGGGACTGACTTGCTCTTTAGACTTTAGTTGATGAAAAGCTATAATGGCAGAGTTGAACAGTTGCAGAAGAGTCCACCGCGTGGTCTGCAAAGCCTGAAGCAGTCACTCCTTCTCTGGCCTTCACAGAAAAAAAAAATATTGTAATCCCTGTTGTCATGATATATGTGAATGAAAGCAATGGCTCCATCACTCACAATGTGAGTGGTTCCTATATCTTTAATGCCATCCTTACTCTGAGTGACAAGTACAAGGGGGGAGTGGCCATAATATTACTCTGCTCAAGGGGAGAGGGGAGAGAGGGAAGAGAGTGGAAGGAAAGGACCAGGAGAAGGGGGGGGGGGACTACTATCACGATGTAAAGTAAATAGATAAATTAAAAAAATAAATTTTAAAACTATTTCATAATGAAAAGATCGAGTGAACTTATATGTACACACTTTGTATGTGATTATATACCCACACACATGCAATGAAAAGGACTGAGTGGATCCTAATGATATTATATAGAAAGCGTGCTCATATAAAGCATCACTCTAGCCCTCCTAAAAAGCTTTGAGAGAAAGTAATTTCTTCCCATAACATGTTTGGACAGACATAACTGTGACCAGTGGGGATATGCTGGATATTTTGAGTGACACAATGAAATCTGTGTTTAAGAAGAACAGGTTGTATTAGTTAATTCCATGTCGCTGTGACAAAACACCATGACCAACAGTAGCTTACAGAAGAAGACGTTTCTGTAGGCTTATGGTTCCAGAGGCATAAAGACTCCTCCGTGAGGGCGGAGTTGAGGCATGACGACAACGAGGAGCAGGCATGGAACAGGAGCAGGAAGCTCAGAGCTCACATCTCAACCCAAAGCAGAGTGATCCAACTGCTGCAAATGGCAGGTGGCTTTGAAATCTCCAAGCCCACAGCCCCACCACGAGCCCCCACCACAGCCCCACCCCCATGATAGGTTTCTTCCAGCCAGGCCACACCTCCCAAATCCCCCCAAATATCAACTACCTGGGATTGTGGGGACGTTTCTCATTCGAACCACCACATAGGAAAAACAAAACAAAACGCGCTCATACACATAAACTAAAAATAAATCTTTATTTTGAAAAGAGGGGTACGCTAATGGAAATGTTGGAAGCAGGAGTAATTCTGTGAATAAGAGAGGAAAAGTGACTGTTGATACAGTAGGGTCATTGGAGTACAAAGCAGAGTGGCATCTGTAGACACAGAAAGGAACTTGAAATAGCACAAGTCAAAGGAAAATGAAAGAAACCTAATAACACAAAGGGTAAGCCATGGGTCTTGGTGGAAGCAGGGACAGACGTTTATTTTATTTGATGTCTGTTCCTCTGACACTGTAACTAAAGACTTAATTTAAGACCTGGAGAATAATTTCAAAACTTGTATGTACTTTTTGTTTTTATTGTGATATGACACATAGTTACTGGTTGTATGGACTGCCCCCCCCCCTGCACTTTCTGGTTATCGGAATTTATTTGTTTAGATACTATGTGTCACAGGAAGTTCATAGTATAAAGAAAGATTACAATGTGACATAAACCATTTGCAAATGGAGACCTTGAATAGATGCAGTCCCGATAAAACAGCACTGGCTGATGTAGAGCAAATTCAAGTCCTGGGAGATGCATGTAAAAGCTGATCATAGGTGTGGACTTACTGTATAAAGTCACACACAAAACTATGTCCTGTGAACACAGGCGCTGTGGACATAGACTGTGGTAGGTACTATGGGATGCATTTGCCAAAGCTTAACTCATCATTGTGACCCCATGCTCAGAGGAGCTCAAGATTTGGTCCAAAGGCATCTTGTTAAGTAGAAAGAGAAATGAACTCTAGGAAAAGAGATAATGCTTCTATTTGTCTAGGTATTTACCCATGGGTAAATAAATTCCACAGTACTGTTCTCTCTCTCTCTCTCTCTCTCTCTCTCTCTCTCTCTCTCTCTCTCTCTCTCTGTCTCTCTCTCTCTCTCTCTCTCTCTCTCTGTCTCTCTCTGTCTCTCTCTGTCTCTCTCTCTGTCTCTTTCTCTCTGTCTCTGTCTCTGACACACACACACACACACACACACACACACACACACACACGGCATTCAAGCAAACTGTATTAGTAAATGCAATGCTATATTGAGCCAGAAGCTAACCTTGACAACCCTCCCATAAATAATTGGTCTATTTTTACAATCCTTGACTGGGCTGTTGCTGTGACTTGGTTTTATGAATACAATTGTACTGCTTCTGAGGTTAGACATTAAGAGGACATTGGACTTCTCTATTTTTTGCCTTGGAATGCTGAGATAGACATATAGAAGAAGAAAAAAGCCAAGAGTGACGGGACATGCCTTTAATCTCAGCATGGGGAAGAGACAGGCAGATCTCTGAGTTGGAGACCAGCCTGATCCAAGAGCAAGTCTAGGATAGGCACAGGATATTACACAGAGAAACCCTGTCTCAAAAAACCAAAAAGAAGGAGGAGGAGGAGGAGGAGGAGGAGGAAGGGAGGGAAGGGGAGAGAGAGAGAGAGAGAGAGAGAGAGAGAGAGAGAGAGAGAGAGAGAGAGAGAGAGAGAGAGAGACTCAGATACAAGTGTCTCAGTCAACATTGAGTCCTGAGTCCACATGTTTGAAAATAAAGTTAGCTTAGCTAACTTAGCTTTTCACAGTTAGTGAAAGTTGCACAATTCAACTCAGGCAAAAACACTTTCAAAGGTACAGAATCAGGCCACTAACTTAGGGAATACAAGGGTGTCTTGTTATACAACCCCTCTCAACAATATGACAAGTCGGCCATTGTCTCATCCAAAGTTACCATTTTCTTTCTTTCTTTCTTTTTCTTTCTTTGTTTCTTTCTTTCTTTTTTTGTTTGTTGTTTTTTGTTTGTTTTTCTTTTTGTTTTCTGAGGCAGGGTCTCTCTGTGTTAGCCTTGGCTGTCCTGGACTCACTTTGTAGACCAGGCTGGCCTCAAATTCACAGCGATCTGCCTACCTCTGCCTCCCAAGTGCTGGGATTAAAGGCATGTGCCACCACACCCAGCGAGAGTTACCATTTTCTTAAAAGTGCTATATTATTTAAAAACAGCATCTCAATATCAATTTCTAACACATTCGCTCAGTTACTCGGCCAATATACATTTATTAACTCCATGTCAGACAACCAGACATATTCAAGCCCCTAGTCTATTGTCATTATTATTGGTTGCAGGATATTTGATCACATTGTGAAACCTGATATTGTGAACTGGAAAAATCTGTTCCTAATTATAGTACATTTCTAATTAGAGGTTTTGATCCTAGAGCTTTTGCTTGCTGTAAACAAGTACTTGTGGTATGGCTCAGCCCTAGCACACACCTTTAATCCAAGAACTAAATAAAGTCAACCATAGGTCAAGAGGCACAAACAGAAGTAAACAGAAAAGAGGGATAAAGAGGAGGAGAGATTTACGTTGTCAGCTGGGTGTTTTCTCTGCCTCTCTGAGCTAGTAGACTTTCACCCCACTCTCTGGCTGTCATGTCTTTACGGGTAAAAATCAAACGTTTGTTATTGGTAAACTCGAACATCTGAGATCTTCTTTCTTTATAGCAACAGTTATTTAGAATAAAAGAAAACACAGATCCCAACAAGAGCATGAGTTAGACACCCATTTACCTAACTCACTCATTCTGTTATGTTTCTTGCTTTGATCTAGGTGTTGGAAATACAGTGGTGGGTAAATCAAAGAGCTTGCTCACATTCCAGCCGTTAGCACACAAGTAAACAACGGGGATCATAATAAAATAAAGGAGATAAATATAGAAGGGAATAGGTGAATGCCAGAGAAGGTGACCAGAGAAGAGTTCTCTTAAAAGGGGATCTTTAACCAAAGGCAGATATTTGCGAAGAGTGGAGAGCAAGCTACAAAGGAGGAGTAAGACCAGGGGAGCAGCCGCAAGTACTACAAGCCTGTGCTTGGAGCGTTGGAGCAGGAGTGCAACTCCAGGTATGTGCAGATGAGCCATCCGGGGAGGGACTCTAGGGGATGAGGCCCAAGCAGGCAGCATTCCCATAGCTGAGGGAGTTTAGAATTTGTCCTAAGTGGGAGTCTTTAGTGGTTTTTTTTTTCAACAGGAGTGTGACTCAGACAAAGAGGAAAGTCTTGAAGAAGGTAGAGGCTGGAGCCAATTATTGAAAGAGGGCTCAAGAGTTAAAAGCATTTGCCTCTCAGAACCCATATGGAAATTCACAGCCATCTATAACTCCAGTTCCAAGGAACTAATGCCATCCTCTGACTTCCATGGGTACCGGGCACACATGTGGTACACATACGTACATTAAAGAGAGAAAAGAAAGTGTGGCCATTAGACTACAGTGTGCTGGGAATGGCTATAAGAACCATGTGTTCTGATCAACTTTAAATAGTTCAGATCAGTGGAAGAGCAGCCAGCTGAGAAATTGTATCATCAAAATGGGTTACTACTTTAGAGGCGAAAACAAAGGTTTCTACCTAGCATTGTCCTTGGAAATCAGCTTCAAATGGATTAGACTTCAAAATTTATCAAAACTTTTTAACAGAATAATGGGGAAGTTGCATTGCTATCTTTATAATATAGGGGACTAGGGACTAATTTACTAAGATGTAAGTAAGAAAATAGTAACTTTGGCAAAATTAACGTTCAACACAGAAATCAAAACACCATATACAAAGCGAAATGTCTGAAATCGGAAGATGATATTTTTTTTTAACACAAACAACCACCAAACCATTAGAACAAACAATGTGTAAATAATTCTTATAAATAAAATCAGAAAAGACAAAACATCTGAGGCAGAAACTGGCAAAGAATACAAAAAGGAATTGACCAAAATGGAAACACAAGAAGCCAGAAATAAAAATAAAAAACTAATTAGCAACTAGAAAAATTAAAAACTGGTATGGCTAGGTACTGATTTACTTAATCAGGTTATCTTTTTAAAAATTTAAGTATTCAAAGATGAGGAACGCACTTGTAAATGGGTGTTTTCTCACGCCACTGGTGGGGGCGTGGCTGTCTAGTCTTGGGAGGGATCTTAGGCAGTGAACATTTGAACAAGACACAATTCCAATTCAGAGGTATTCTCCCTAAAAAAAATATTAACCCACAATGCAAAGATTCCCATTGCAGTGTAGAAACAACAATTTCTAGTGCTGAAAAGTGGAAGTCACCTAGATGCCCATGGAGGGTGGCTTGGATAAACACCCACGCCTGACCTTTTACATGCTGCATTAAAGAATGGTTAAGAAGCTGGCAGCGGCCGTGCATGCCTTAGCATTGAGACGGGGAAATAATTAGAATGGGTTGGGGAGCGGGGGAGGTCAGGAGAAATCTTAGACTTAGTCACACATTCTGTCTTCTAAAAACTGAATTCACCAAGGAATATCAGTCCCCTGAGATACAGCACCAAAGTGTCTTCCGTTTTGCCAACTCTGTGTTTGGATACTAGAAACGTGTACATTTATGTGCTTTCGGGGAATTTTTTTGAGGGTAAGGGTGCAGCTCAGTGGTGGTATATGCACAGCAAGTGTAAGCCTATGTTCGAGAAGTGGGAGTAGCCAACCAATGTCTGATTTGACGTAAGGCCCATTCCACTAGAGGGAACCCGTGCCCAGCACTGCTCGGGTAACCAAGATCAAGAGGCTAAATAGCCCAGAAACCTAAGGTAAAACCAAACACTACTAGCCTTAAAAAAAAAAAAAAAGTATCAATAAAATGACCCCTAATGATGTTCTGCTATACTCATGGATCAGCGCCTTATCCAGTCTTCGTCAGAGATGCTTCCTCTGGCAACAGATGGGAACAGATGCAGAGACCCACAGCCAGGCATTATGTGGCGAGAGAGTCTGAATGTGAGCTCTCTCCTCAGAGCTCAGGGAACTTACGGACGAGAAGGCAGACAAATCATAAGAACCAGAGGGGATGGAAGCCACCAAGAGAACAAGGCCCTCGGAATCAGCTGAGCAAGGCACATAAGGGCTCGTAAAGACTAAAGCAGCAAGCCCGGGGCCTGGGTGGGCCTACACCCTGTCCTCTGCACATGTGTAATTTCACTTCTTAGCTTAGTTATTTTATGGGATTCCTCACTGTGGGCATGACTAGGTCTCTGAATCTTGCCAGGGTCCAACTTTGATGTGACAGTTTTTGCTTCGCCTTATTACATTTTATTTTCTCATGTTTGGTTGTTATCTCTTAGAAGCCTGTTCTTTTCTAGTGAGAGACAGAAAGGGAGCACATCTAGAGGGGAGGGGAGGGGAGGGGAGGGGAGGGGAAGGGAGGGGAGGGGAAGGGAGGAGGAATTGGGAGGAGTAGAGAGAGAAGAAACTATAATCAGAATATATTGTATGAGAAAAGAATCTATTTCAATAAAAGAAAAAGTGAGGAAAGACCCCATATTCAGTCTCGAGTACCACACACAAAATAAGTTAAAATTTTAAACATAATAAAAGTAAAATTGTGCTGGAGAGATGGCTCAGGGGTTAAGAGCACTGGCTGCTCTTCCAGAGGACCTGGGTTCAAATCTCAGCACTCACAGCAGATGGCTCGCAACTCTGTAAGTCCAGTTTTAGGAGGACCTAATGCCCTCTTCTGGCTCTGCCAGCCCTGGCACAGATGTGGTACAAAGATAGGCATGCAGGAATGCATACAAATAAAAATAAAATAAAAACCAAAGAAAAACATTTAAAAATTTATTTTTAGAATTATATAGCATTTTTTGTGCTAGAGTGAAAATTTTCTGTGGGAAAACATAAAATGTGCATTTAAAATACAGTTAACCAAAACTCTGAGAATGTAATATTTTTATAATTCCTGATTGTGTCACAGTTCTTCTTGCCATAGGTAATCTATTGTACAGATGTGTAATAATATAAATGTACATGTACAAAAATAAAATAATTTAAAGAATAAACAAAAAAATAAAATTTAAAAAAATACAATTAATTTGTGATGGGAACAGTTTTAGGGTCAAGGAAAATGAACTGAAAGTTCTGAACTACTCCTTACCTCCTCCGACACAGACAACCCCCTACCATCTGCATCCTCCAGCAGAAGGGTACATACTTAATAAACTGATGAACCTATGTTGGCCTGTCTTTATCTGGCAGACATCATAGTTTCCCCCAAAGTTCACTCTCAGTGTCATAGCTCCTACAGGTTGGCAAATGTGCGATAAACAACTGTATCCACCCCGAAGCTAATGTATTACATGTATCAGCTTTGTTGCCGAAACAGTCTCTGTAAAATGTATATAAACGTAGTCCCAAAGGATACCTGGATCCCAGAACCCAGTCATGGCCTCAGATTCAGAGCTGAGAACCCAACGGAACAAGAGTTTCCTGAATAAGCACGTTAAGAAGATGTCGCTATGTCCAAGCCTGGACTACAGTCAGGATTTGCTTCTCCGGGCCTGCAGTGGTATGGACTGGGGTCTATGCTGAGAACTCTCACACCTCTCAGGAAATCTGCCCTTTCTGGTCTTCTAATCCATCAAGGACAGTCTCAAGGCCAAACAGTGTGGTTAGCGACATTCTTCAATGGGCCTCTTTTCTTCATGGATGAGGAACGTACAGACCACACCTTCCAGACAACCATGTCAAATAGACCAACAAGACTTCAAAATGCAGAGCTGCATTGCTTCTCCTTCCTTTGAACTGACATTAATTAAGATGAGAGAGACTGGGGGAATAGATGGTGTAAGATGGCTCAGAGGGTAAAGGTCTCGCTGTGTAGGCCCAGCTACCCTAATTCAATCCCTGGAAAGCATGGAAAGGTGGCAAGAAAGAGACAACTTCACAAAATTGCCCTCTGACCCGCCGCCCAGGTACCACGGCCCCGACCACCTCGCCCCATGACATATACACAACAAACAAGAATAGATTTTAAAAATCTTTAAGGAGAGAGTCTCAAGAGAAGCTCCCTTTGGCCTACTTTAAATGAGAGGGGAGATTTCAATGTTGTATTAGGACTTCAACTTGGAAAAAAAATGAATTAGTAAAATTCATCTTCTATGTACACTTATTACTTTGAATCATCAAGATGCAGTTAATAGTTCTTGGGTGTAATAAGCTATATTATCTTTTATCCTGCAAGCTATACTACATTAATGCATTGACACAAATGCACAAAATGCAGAGTCTTAAAAACACATATATTTCTTTATGGAAAAAATGGAAAGGGTCAACTAAAGGAAGAAATAACTCACAGTGGAGAGCCACTGTGGGGCTTGCGGGTGAGGGATGTAATTCTGTGTGATGATGCTTGTGTCCCCGTGCAGCTTAGGACTCAGGACATTCACACCCTGTTGCCTTTTAGCTCCATCTTTGCTGGCAGAAAATACAGGGACAATAAGAAATAGCCAGGAGGACACTGGGAACACAGTTTAGTGACAGAGCTTGTACTTAGTGTTCACAAGGCCCTAGATTTCAAATCCTACTCTACCCCTTACATAAAAATACGGGGGTGGGGTGGGAGGGAGGTGCCTCTTTTTCTTCATAAACTATGTCACCAGGACTAACGGAGTAATGAGACAAGAAGCAAAGTGGGGAAAGCTTTGACCCATCAGGGAAAGAACCTATTTCCTTTCTTCCCACCCTAAGAACCTTTGAAACTCTGTCACATCTAGATAAGCTTTGCTGGGGCATCCATCGCCCCGCAGCCTCTGTGAAGCACCGAGCTCGGACCCCTTCCAGAGTGTCCCTAAATCACACAGCACAGCGCTGTCATCCTTCCAGGCTTTAATTAAGACTCCAATAACTGAAGTGTCCAATCAGCTCCTGCAGAGTGGCGGGTCACTGCTCAGAACGCTGCCCTTTCCACTTCCCCTGCGCGAGTCATTAGAAAATGCCCTGTGAGTGAGGGTTCAGGAATCTTCAAAAATATTTGTGGCTTTTAACAACGGGTCCTGTCCGAACTGAAAAGGCCGCCAGCTGTGGATTTCAAGTTTTTCCAAGACTGCAACAGGATCAGGGGAGCAAGGGCAGAGCCACATCCAATTCAAGTCCTATCTAGCTGTCTGTCCATGGAGAGGTAATCCATCCTCTTTGAGCCTTGCTTTTGTTGTCTGTGAAATGGGTACTCGCAAGACTTCCACACCACAAAGAACTCTTGTGAGAAGGAAACAGGCAGTTTAGGCGAAGCCTGGGACATTTAGTAGACACGGAATTAAAGTTAGCTTTACCCCTCTCTGTCTCTTTCTTTATGTCTCTGTCTCTCTGTCTGTCTCTTCATCACACACACACACACACACACACACACACACACACACACACACACACACACACTTCTCCTTTCCTTCCAGAGTCCTTGAGCCTCAATAAGCACTGTGTGGTCTGTCCAGTTTGCCCTGATCTTGGAGCCACAGCAAGGATGGCACCTTGCTCCTCATCCCTGTGCGAGAGACTTGTGTGGCGTGGAACACTGCTAGAAACACTGCAAAGGGGCCCCTGGAGAGCCACGCTCAGCCCTGTCCAGAAGCTCAGCTGTGAAGTGGAAATTACATCAGCCATGTCGCAACAGTCTCAGCAGAACAGAAAGGTCCAGGGTACAAATGGCACTGGGCCACCATTTGGTAGGGGGAGGAGGTGACTCAAAGATGAAAGTGTCTATTTTTTTTTTTTTTTTAGAAAATCAAAGCCAGGACTACAATGACAGCTTCCCAGCTACCCTTTCCTATCTCTCTTGCCCATGTTTAAGGGAAAAATAACACATACACTTACCACTTTATGAAGGTGTGGTTGACATAAAAAAAAATCATCACCGTAATCTACACCATAAACCTGTCCATTCTCCCCTATGCTTTCATCCTCATTTTCTTCTCATTAACGTGAACTTACGGATCCCCACCACCATCTGTCCTCAACATTGCTGCAGTGGCTCTAAGAAAGTACCAGAGACAAGATGGTATCTCTTCAGGTGTGACTTGCTTAGACTAAGAACCTGAGGCAAGCCCTCCGTTATCCTCCCTGCCCCGCCTTTCTAAATAAAAGTCCAATTAGCTGGAAGCCTCGGAGCTCCTCGCTTGCCTGTGTCACCATGTCGGTGAGCAGACAGGCAGGCCTTATCTGCAGCTTCATTCCGGGGAATGCTTTCATAATGAAGTTCTTCCTCGCGTTGTTTCCTATCTCTTTTTAATATTTCTATCTGATATTAGCGTTAGGAAGGCAATAGACGAAAGCACTTTGAAGCTACTCATCCAAGGAGAAAACACTCCCAGCACTGAAGTGTAGGCTCAGTGATCTGTCCTGTCCCCCATGGTCACCTGACAGGATCACTACTCCAGAACAGACACGGAGATGTGGCAAACCGCCAATAGGTAGCGCACGGCACAGGTCAGATTTTCTGTGTAGAATCAGCATTGAATCTTTTTTTTTTTTTCCCCAGAAACTCGCTAACTCTCTGCAGCCCAGCCCTCTGGGGGACCAGAATGAAGAAAGGACATTTAGCAATTATTTCTCGGTAAGAAAGCAGCTTTGGTTCTCATCTTTAGAGTTACTTTCTCTTCTGGAGCCTCAGTACTTTTTTTTTTTTTTTTAAACAACAAGCCCTTCTGACTCTAAGGTTCATTCGTTGACCAAAATCACAGGCATCTAAGAGAAGTCCTGCAAGCGATGAACTTTCTCTGCTACCTTGACCCAGGCATTCCCACTTCTAGACGGACTAGGTACTTACTTGGATTGTTTTGGCGTCAGAGACGTCCTGGGAATATTCAGAGCTGGGTCCTCCTTTCCAACGCCCAGCAGTTTCGCTATAGATGCTCAGAACTCAGTTCTGCTCTGGGGGTGAGATAAGGAGACAGTGGACGGAGCAGCGAGAGGAGGGTGATCAGGAGGATGAGGAGGAGGAGAGGAAGAGGAGGAGGAGGAGGAGGAGAGACTCCAGTAGAAGCCTGGGTGACCACCGACGGCCTTCCGGCATAAGCTGCAGCATCTCTCCCTTGGCCCTGTGCCTCATGGAGGCAGATTAGTCATTAACAACCCTGCTAAATGTTATAAACACTGAAAGGAATCTCAGAGAGCCTCGGAATTCCCAGCACAATCCAGAGATAGGGAAAGTGACCGGGAGCAGAAGCCTCGACCCCCCCCCCTCCCAACCCCCCACCCCAGCTCACCTTTCATAATAAGTCAGCTGGCTGTTTTGTAGGGTCTAGGGAGTCCAGATTTCTGCCATGCCTCCCCCCCCGCCACTTTGAAGCTTTCTTTTCATAGTTTTCTGTTATTTCCCAGAAGTGAAAGCTAGAAAGGCTGAGCCTCCTTCATAGTATTTTTTTTCCATCTTATTTTTTTTTTCATCATATTTTTTTTTCCCATCGGCTGAGCCTCCTTGAGCCTTCTCCCTCCCAGGCTTCGCAGGCGCACACGTCAAGTTGTAGCAGATGCCTACTGATTTTGTCTCTGGGATACCTCCTCTTTTTGAGCCATCCTGCTCCTCTGCTAGGTTGGGCCTTTCCGGGCTTCCTTTCTGAAGAACAACGGTAGTTGATGACTTGACTTCCTTTTTTTTTTTTTTTCCCCTGTGGTCTTCTTCAGTCTTCCAATTGCATCGAGCATGGGCTTTGGTCAGCTGCCCACTCATGGATGAGACACAAATCTTTTCTGAGATTTGGTTCCTTCCTCTGTAGAACTGATGCGTCTGAGAAGCTACCTGAGGAGGCATGTTGATGGTCAATTGTACAAATGGTTTGCTATGCGCCCAGCATTTGGCAACTGCCTAATAACTTTGCACTATTACGTTTTCCTCTTCTTTATTATTTTCAAAAAGCATTGTATACCTACTATGTGCCTGGCAATGTGGTAGGTGCCCTAATGAGAACTCCGAGGTGGGTTCTTATCACTTGAAAAGTACACATAAAATGTCAGGTATCTGGGGACACCTTGATCCCCAGTCACTAACTGTTCCTAATCCACTGACATCCCCTGAGCCTTGGTTTGTACTTCTTACTGTCCCAAATGCTTCCAGCCTTGTATTTTACAGTTCCTACTCAACTCTTCTGCAAAAGCAAAATTTCAAGAAGGCAGGCATGGTGGCAGACCTATTAGTACCCATCCTTGTTTTACCACGAAGTCTCCAGGAAGCGTTGCGTCGTTGCTTGTAATGCCATCAACAAAGGAGCCGAGAAACTAACAACTTTTCAAAGTGGCACGGCTGCAGGTGTGCATCGGTGGGTGTGTGTCTCTGTATGTGTACTTGTGTGTCTCTGTGTGTGCCTGTCTCTATGTGTGTTTAGTAGTGTGTGCCTCTGTATGTGTACTTGTGTGTCTCTGTGTGTGCCTGTCTCTGTGTGTGTTTAGTAGTGTGTGCCTCTGTATGTGTACTTGTGTGTCTCTGTGTGTGCCTGTCTCTGTGTGTGTTTAGTAGTGTGTGCCTCTGTATGTGTACTTGTGTGTCTCTGTGTGTGCCTGTCTCTGTGTGTGTTTAGTAGTGTGTGCCTCTGTATGTGTACTTGTGTGTTTCTGTGTGTGCCTGTCTCTGTGTGTGTTTAGTAGTGTGTGCCTCTGTATGTGTACTTGTGTGTCTCTGTGTGTGCCTGTCTCTGTGTGTGTTTAGTAGTGTGTGCCTCTGTATGTGTACTTGTGTGTCTCTGTGTGTTTACTTGTGTGTCTCTCTGTATGTGTGCTTGTGTGTCTGTGTGTGGTGTGTGTGTGTGTGTGTGTGTGTGTGCGCGCGCGCGCGTGCTTGTATGTGTATCTCCCTGTGTATCCTGATGTAAAGTCTGTTTAATGGGAGGTCTGCATTCAAATCTATTAGCCATGTTACATCGTGTTTGTCTTCTGTATAGGGGTCTTATCCTCCACCACCTCCACCACCTTTGGTGCCTTCCTGGTGTCCTACAGCACACTCCTCTGATTGTGTCAACGCCTTCATATGGGGAAGCATTATACTAACACTTCCTGTGCCCTTCGGCTCTGACCTTCCCCAGCAACTCCAAGCACAGTTCTAGGTGGAGAAGAACCCTGCCTTATGATTTTGTTCTCTGGCATTAGTGCAGGTGATAGCTGCCAACCACTTGGGTTTAATTCCCGGCTCTGCCACTTACAAGCTGGGTGACCTTAACCCTTGTAGTTTTCCTTAACAGCTCTTGGTCTTGGTCTCAGTGTCTCATCTTTAAGATAGAGATTTAACTCCTATGCATTCCACTGAGGGATTTTTTTTAAAAAAGAGTAAATGGATCGATGTGTGCAGAGTGCTGGTATCATAGGCGGTACCTGTTATACAAACCTTCTATGCAAGGAGTAGCTTGCTAGACTTTTCTCTAGAAGTTTCCCCAACAGGACTACCTTGTTCTGTCAGGATAGAAGGGTTTCCACCTCCTTTGGTATGTGTTTTAACTTTATTAAATGAATCTACCAGAAAAAAAATATCTTCTAAAACTTACCTTTAAAAAAAAAAAATATATATATATATATATATACCAAATCTAATACCTTTCACCACCTCTGCCATTGTATCCCTTGTTGTGTCTGTGCCTGGCTGCTTGCACCTGGATTCACACCATAGACTCCCAACTGGCCTCTCTACTAGCACTGTAGTTAGAGTAATGCCATTAAGACAAAAGCATTATCCCTAAATAGGCTATCTTTATCTAGCCCCAACCCTAACCCCTCACGGCTCAGGGAGTGTCAATAAAGAAGAGGTAGAAAGACTTTAAGAGCTGGAAAACAGGGGAGGAATGCTGTGAAATGCCGGTCTCTGAACACTGCATGGCTATGGGACCGTGCACACCCTTAACACCATCAAGCCAGTCAAAATCCCAGCCTAGGTAAGGGAGTGCTCCCTAGGCCCTGCCCATTACTGAGGCACTCTTGAAAGTTGGTATCTGCTGGAGAAGGGAGAATCATTCTTTTTTGACAGTATAACCATAGGTAGGTTTCCAATGTCCCAGTGGCAGGGCCCATTTTGGGCAGCACTAACTTGACTTCGTGGATTATCAAAAAGAAAACTAGACCTGAAGTTGGGAGAGCGGCACAGCAGAAGGATACAGGGAGAGTTAAAAGGGAAATGGGGAGGGGGGGGGACAGAACTTCTCAATAATAAAGAAAAACATTAAAAAGCATCATACCACTGCTTTGCTCAAAACTCCCATGAGTTTTTAATTTCCTCCAGACCAAAGATCAAATCAAACTTCTTACTGTGGTCTACGAAGACCTACACACCACCCCTACCCCCACTCGACTCCATGCCATCTCCCTACACTCTTCTGTCGCTTTCTCTAGCCACAAGGCTTCCTTCCCACTCACTGGACCCACAATACATCTTCTTTCAGAACCCATTGAGGTCAGCAGCCCTCAGGCCCAAGCAACCGCCATCTTGGAGATTTCAGTTGTGACCCTTGCAAATCACTCTAATTGTTTTTGTTGACTGTTTACATTCCCCACCTTAGAGAGGAGGATCACATGACTCTTACCCCAATACCCAGCCACTCCCTCTCTATGTTGCCGTAGTTGTAGACAGCCTGGGGCAAGGATGGGCTAGAGTATTTAGACCCTCCAGCATTAGTGGATCTAGCCAGCTATGAGAAAGCAACCATCCCTGGTGAACAAAAACTATCTGGTTTAGTCTTTGTGGACGAGGCACCCACACTACTATAGGTAGCCAACCCCCCTAATGTATGCTTTGTAAGTAAGACCAATAAACTTATTGACTACCCATAGGGAATTTTTTTTTCTTCACCATGATGCAAACATGACCAAAGCACCAATTGTGTGGGAGGAGTAGTTAGGAGAATTTTCCTGCAAGAGAAAGGAATTTTAGCTAACACCTAGAAAACAGTAAGTGAAAGACATTGAGGAAGAGAAAGAAATGCATTTCTGGGTAAAGGAGGAAAAAAGCCCCAACAAATACTGTGAGGCAAGAAACAGTTTGGAGAATCCTAGAGTTTTTAAAACATGAATGTGAAAGAGAAACAGAATATTAGGTATAGAGTGGGAGATAAGGACATGTGTATGGTAAATGAGCAACAGCCAGCTCTCAGAGGAATAAATGTACACACACACACATACACACACACACACACATACACGCACACTTTGTATTTTATTGATGCAACATATATACATATATGCATATATATGTATATATAAAACACCTGTTTTATAATAATAGTAAAATATATGGTGTTGTTTTCAATGAAAATCCCAAATGATCTATTTTACCAAAGGAGCCAGATGCTGTGGTGAAAATCTGGAGCTCAGAGAGGCAGCAAAGGCACCCAGCTGACCTTCCTACTCAGCTCATGTCCCAATGGAAAAGAACCAAAGGCCCATAACTCAGCTGATAGCCCAGGAGGAAAAGACCAAAAATCCCAAGGCCAAAGTCTTGCTAGCGCAAAGCCCGAAAAACCAAAGGCCAAGGAGCTGAAGAGCTCAAGAGCTAAAAACGAAAACCCCAAGAGCTGAAAGCCTCTACTACTTCTACCCTCTGTCTTAAATACCCCTAAACTAAAGAGTCCCTCCTACTCTTTAATCTCTGTCAGCTGGTTTCTTGCTCCACCTCTTGACCTAGGGTTAACTCTATTAAATCCTGTGTACGGAAAGCTCTCAGATTAAAGGTGTGTGCTAGGGCTCAACAACACTTAAGAAAAGACAGGTTTTTACAGCTCACAATCTCAGGGATAGCAATGGGATTGAATATACTGCCACAATGTGACTTGGGAATAATATAAATTTTATTTAACAATCAATTCCATTGGGAATGTTTTAATTGAGTTTTCCTGAACTCTTAGGGTGATAGGTGATAGACAGTTGTAGGTCAACCATGGTCTGACAAATGGAATTGCATCTCAACCAACAAGTTTTTCCCCAGTACATTTATTGTCCTGAAATTTTACATATTATCTACTCATACTCTGATTCATACTGCTCGATAAACTGAACCATCTTTCATCCCCAACACTACTACATTAGAAATCCATTGTTCGTTAATGATATGAACGGTGTCTTTGGAGCCTAGGTACCCAATGCTAGAGGAGTATTTCTTCCATTCTCATCAGTGCGCTTCCTAATAAAATAGCTACACGTGTAACGCGTTTATGTTTAATCCACAGTAAGAGTTCCCTATCAGCGCTCTTTTCTCTAGGTAAAACGTAAATAGTGTAGACCTTATAGGCAGCATATAATCTTTATCCCTGGAGCTTGATGGCCAGCCAATCTAACCTGATCAGGTTCACTGCGAGACCCTGCCTCAAAGAACAGAACAGAGGAGCGATTGATGAAAACAAACCACTCTGACCTCTGTCCTCCACCTACACACACACACACACACACACATACACACACACACACACCCTTTGATAGAATCCAAACGTACCTATGTCATGCCCCTTTATCCACATGATGGTTCTTTTTCTAAGCAGCTTTCCTGCGAGTTACCTCCCTACCATACCAAGAGAGGAGCCACATGGACAAGCAAGCAGCATTCTACACGGTGTGATGGGCCATTTCAGGGCTTCTGTTACTTGCTGTCTGTGAAAGAGTAGCTGGAAGAACAGCATAGCAAAAATGAGGCCGCTGCACTGCCTGCCGCCCTTGGGAGACAGCTTACAGGGCCAATTAAAAAAAAAGTGGTTATCGATAAATGAAGCTATTGTTTCCCTCATATACGTGCACTGATAAGACCTGGATTTCAACAGAGCATTATCATCGGGCCATTTAGAGAGCTGGAAAAGCACTGGTTGGGTCAAAAGGTCACCATCTCAGGTCTAAGCGAGGAGATAAAAACCAGGGAGACGGAGAAAGCCCACCTACCTTTTCTGCTGGAGCAAGGGAAATGATGGATGTGCTCATTAATAAAACTCTTACAGCTGCAGAAAAGTAGCTACTAGAAGGCTGTATATCACAGCTGGGGAGATGGCTGGAGCAGGGGGAGGGGGTGGGAAGGAGGGGGGAGGGTGGTTACCCTCCAATCACAAGGACTTGAGTTCGAGTCCCAGAACCCACATTTAAAAAGCCAAGAAGGATGTCACGCATTAGCAATCCCAGCTCTGGAAAAGCAGAGACGGGCAGGTGACTGAGAGTCACTGGCCCCCAGCTCAGCTTACTTTATGAGCTCCAGGCCGGCGAGAGACCAGTGGCTAAGGGCGTGTGTCGCTCTTGCAAAGAACCCAACTTTGATTCCCAGCACCCGCGTGGTGGCTTGTCGGCCATCTGTAACTCCAGTCCCATGAGACTGAAAGCCCTCTTCGGGCCAGGCATGCACTTGGAGCACGTACATACATGCAGGCAAATACTCAGAAACATAAAATAACGAAACGAATACTAAAAAGTGGGGGCTGGCACCTGAGGGATGGCACATAAGGCTCTCCTCCAGCCTAATGTACATATACACATGTGCATGTACACACATCCATGTGCCCCTCCATACCCACACAGAATCTGTATAACACACAAGTCATGGCTCTGCAAGAGTTTACATTTCGAGATGTGGGAAAAAAAACACCCTATACCTCCCTTTTCCGTATAATTTAATTTTGATTATTTTATGTTTGTGGGCATGGCTCTGCCTCTTAACCACCTACATTTGATACTTGCAGTCTTCATTTGGAAACAAATAGGAGGCCTCATTTTAATAAGAGGTTTGTATGGAGTCTAATAAACTACGTGGGCAGTCTCATCTCTTAATGCAAACAGCACAGGCTTCCTTTTTGTTTGGTACTTTTGAGAACAAAAGGAGAAACTCCCATCCTGGTGGATCTAGCCGGGCCAGCTTTGTGGGGTTTACGACACAGCCTATCCACAGAGTCAGCTGCACGTGAGGATCACACACAAAGGCGCGCCTGGGATGTGTGCTCTTCTCATGGCTCTTGTTTCAGCCATAGGCAGGATCAGTGGTCCAAACTATACTGAATTCACTTTTTTTTTTAAAGGTGGGATGACCCACTTTATGCTATGTATATGCTATGGTCAAAGTAAGTATGCAATAAGAGACATAATAGAAAGATGAAAGTCGTTGTGGGGTTTGAGCCCACCTGTGTTTAAAAGGCAAAAGTTTCTGAAAGATTATTCATTGGCAGGACAATTGAACAAGCTGAGGATGTGGCCTGCGCTACACTTCAAAAGGTCTCTATCATTTAGGGAAATGGAGCCGACAGCTTTTCCCCCCTTTAAGATAAATAAAACTACTTATCATCACAATGCAAGGGTGTAGACCTCCCAGCTGTACTGTCGTGTTCACACAGGTCCTTTTGTGCCTCGGGCACTGGGAATAAGCCTGACTACAGAACAGAATCAGATGCAAGGAGAATCATGGTGCTCGGCTCCTTAGAAATGACTCTGAAACGCAGGGGCTCACAAGCCTGTATACTGAAAGCAAGCATCTGGGGCGCATCTTGAGCATTGCCTATGGGATCCCCTAGTTAGACACAGCCCACGTTGATGCTCGCTCTGTCCTCTGTGTTCCCAAAGAATGCCACCGTACTCAGAGCACTCCTAAGTCTTTATCACAACTGTTTATTTCCTTATCTGTCTCTTCCACTAGCTGGCACCTCCTTGAAGCTAAAGACTGAGTTTCATTGCTGCTACTGGTTTTCATCTGGCCTCTAGTCCTAAAACGGCACCATGCCTGCCCTAGGTACTCAACGAATCTCTCTATGTAAGTAAAACAACGAGTTGCCTGTAATATATAAACATCTCCTACAAATCAATAAGAGACTAACAGCATCAACAGCACAAAAGAAAACTGAGTAAGTTATATCAAGACAATAGACAGAAACCTTATGTTAAAACATCTGCTAAGCACATAAAGACATTTGATCATAACCAGAGTAATAATGAAAGATAAAAAATAGCACGAATGTCTTCTGGATGTATTAGAGGACATGCAATCACAATAAGAGGAGTGCAAATTAAGACTCAGGTGTCATTTTTCAATGAGCCAATGAGCAAAAGCATAAAGACGCTCACTCACATGTCATGTGGCAAGGAGCAGCACTTCCGTAATTGGCTGACGTGCATGTAAGCCTCCCAGAGGACAAACTGCAAGCGTATCAGAGCTTCCCCCTAACAATTCCTTGTCTACGCATTTATCCTGAAAGGTACGCACACGTGGCTGTGAGAACGGACTCGACTGCAAAGCCACCTTCACTCTGGTGTGTGCCACACCTGCTCCTCTCAGCAAACACTGTTGTCTGAGATCCAGGCCTTTCCCAAGACCCACAACTTGCACAATTCATCAAGCCAAGAGGCAAGCAAGTGCCTCTCGCTACCAGGGCCTTCTGGGACCACACTTCAGCACTGTGGCCAGCATCACTCCTGATTAATCAGTGTCCACGGGGTAAGAGTTGTTAAATATTTGGGTATCATCCCTATGTTCAAGGTTGCTCACTGCCACTCACAGGGTGACAGCCAAACTCAGGGAACAGTCTAAACAGTCTAATCAGTAGCCGGTGCTGACTGGCGCCTGTGCCGCCGCACACTGCTGGGAGTGTTTGAGACTGATTAGCATATTTTATCTTCACAGTCCACCCAAAGTGGAGTCCCCGTCTCCATTTTTTTTTTCTCTACAGTCTGCAGTTATAAAGCGAACACACAAAGAAGTGGGCAGCTGTGCTCATAGAGCTAGTGACAGCGACAGAATTCTGTGAGATAATGTCATTCCAAAGTCCATGCCGTGGAAGCCAAACGTGTGTTAGAAAAGGTTTAATGAAACCAACTAGGATTTATTCCCTTAAATGGAACGCCATAGGCAAGCTGAAGTTCTTTATAAACATCTAACAGAATGCCAACCAAGTTGTACTGCTGAAAAGAAGATACAGGGTAATGTAGCCATCCGGTTTGTGTATAACACACACGCGCCTGGGCATGTGTGTCTATCACAAGGTGCATGCGTAGCACCCACATGCATAAGTATATGCCAAGAATCATAAACTGGGAGCATAGAACATGCCTAGAATGATGCCTGGGAGACCCCAACACCAGTCCCATGGCTCTAAAGGACAACAGGTTAGGAAACGTATGTGCTGTGCGTGTGCCTTCTTATACTGTTTGGTTTTTATAGCACGTGCATGTTTCATAAACTAAACAACAAATTAACAATATATAAAAGGGTGATGACAAGTACATAAACACTCTGAGACAGGAAGTAAAAGGGCACTTAGAGAGAACAAGGAACAACACAGAGACCAATTGCTGTGGAATCTTCAGTCCTCTAAGAGAAGGACGCGCGTGGGGAGCCGTAGGGAGCAAGGAGGGCGTCAGAAGAGGGGACGGGGTAAGGAAGCTGTGACAATTATTAACAGTGAGTCACAAATGACTCAAAGGTTACTAGAGGTGCGTGTGTCCTGCATCACTGTGAGGACTCAGGGCAGTTAACCTGTGAGCGTGGCGGGGCCCAGAAGGGCATGGCAGGGTGCACATGAGTGGTCAGCCCACGGGTCCCCGTCCCACGGACAGAGGAGTATAAACATAAACTACAAATGCCCACACCTCATTCTGGCCCCACAGCAAGGGCTAATAAGGACAAGCTGTGACACTATCCCCACAGGGACAAGGCAAGAAACAAAGGAGTAATTGAAGGCTTGGGAGAAAATTCGGAGCAAGAAGAAAAAAAAAATGGCTCAAGGAGCTGAGATTGCTGGCTCCGAAGAAGGACAATTATGTCCCCTACTTGATGACAGCCTCCTCACTCATTGTCGGGGAGGTGGGGGGGGGGGAATGGTGGCCAGCTGCTCTGTGACACCACAAAGAAGACAAAAGAGGGAAAGGGCTCCAAGGCAGCCTGAGTGATTTAAATGGAACTCTAGAACAATCTTTGTCAGGAGAAAAAAAAGAAAAAAAAAAGCTGAAGCTGTTCTGCAGTGAGGGAAAAGATTCTGGTGGAAGATACGGCCACACAGTCCTCTCTTTGGACTGGACGATGGCCCTGAGGTGGCCTTGAGGATGGAGAAATAGCTGCCCCGCCCTTCTATGTGAGTTTCTTCATCTGAAACAGTAGGAAAACACTGGACCCATAGAAAGGCTGCGTGTTGAGAAAGACATCTCAGAAAGCTGCCATAAGGATTACGAGAGATCCTATGAGCACCGCTTTCAGAACGGGACCTGGCATGTAGTAAATTCTCCACAAAGAGCACCTGTTTTTCTTCCACAGAACAGAAAAGATATCTATCTATTCATAACCAGTGCCTCTTTAGACAGAGGCGTAAGATGTTCCCTGAAGGTGTCTTTAAAGCCAGAAAATATTCTGGTGCCTCCTAAGTTTATGTGCACAGCCTCCATCTTTATTCTGTAGTCTCGTGTATTCTGGGTTACTCCTGAACATCCTAGAATGCCAAGGACGACCCTGAGCTCCTGATGCTCTTGCCTTCACCTGCCAAAGGCACATACCACCACAGCCAGCTTAGGTACCACTGGGGCTGGAACCCAGGGCCTTGTGCTTGCTAGGCAAGCTCTCTACATCCCCAGCCCCTATTTACACTGTGCCACAATAAAAGTACGCCCTTTCTGATATCGATGTTAGACCATTCACCTCACACATTCACCTGTAAGAAGTTGTTAGCCATTTTCCTAAAATTTACACTTCCAAAAACTTAACCCTCTGTAACACTGCAGTGGAAGGCAACAGCGTTTTGGTTTGGTTTGGTTTGGTTTTTCCCTAGTGGTTTAGACAACAGCTTACAGTGATAAGTATATTTCATATTATAGCATGATACAAATTCACATTGATAAGATAGTAACTAAGACTGAAACCAACAGGAAAACAAAATTTTTATTTACAATCTATTTTTGTCTGTTTGTCTGTTTATTTTGTTTTGTTTTTGCTTTTTCCCTGTGTTTTTGTGGTTTTCTCTGTGTAGACGTTGGCTGTCCTGGACCAGGATGGTCTCAAATTCACAGAGATCCACCTGCCTCTGCATGGGATTAAAAGAGTGTGCCACCATGCCCAGCCATGATCTATTTTTATATCTTCTGGTTTATTTTAATTTTTGTGTTTTGAAAACATCTTGATCCCTTAAATTGATTGTGTTGTCCACCAATGACTATGATCCACAGTTTGAAAAGCTTGAGTAGCTTTACATGCATTGGGCAAAGTGTTTGTGTTTTCTGGAGTATCAGGGTCTTTATGCAGGTTAACTGTTTCTGATATCGTCTCATTTGGAAAGCTACTAACCTGCACTTCCGGCATACTCAGGTAACCAAGTTTATTCCTTCTCAAGTCTCTGATGGAGTTGAAAACCAGGTAGGTTAGTTTTACAATGAAGCTTAGTTGTATACGGGGTTAAGATATTTTTAGGTCTAGATAGACGTTTTAAGTTGATAATAGCAAGACGGGATGGAGATTGATTTACATTCAGAATTTTAGATGCACCAAGATAGGGAAAATGTTTTCTTCAAGGCTGTCAAATACAAATAGGCAAAACACTAAGAATGTAACATTTATATAGTTCCTGATTGTGTCATGGTTCTTCTTGCTGTAGGTAGTTTATTGAATATATGTGTAATAATATAAATGTATATATAAAAATGTTTTAAAAAGAAAGAAAGAAAGAAAACACTGTACTGTACCTTCAGCCAAGGCCAACTGTCTTAATTGCTCTGAGGACCTAACTGTTCATCAGCTAAAGGGGAATTAAATGGTTCTTATCTCAGCGTCTCACAGAGTCCAGGTCAGGACACAAAATAAGCTGTGCCTAACATTTAGGTCACAGATCCTCCTGTAACATAGTCTGTGGTTAGAATAGCTGCACAAAGCCGTGACCTGACCTCAGCTGGGCTCAGGTGACAGTCCAGAGACCCTCTAGCTATTATGTGACACTTAAGTTGTCTTCTCACACAGCTCAGAAGTCCTGGTGAGAAGTTAGGCAGGAGCATCGTAAGAGGGGACAGCAACGGAAAAGACCAAGGAACCCACAGGGCGCCCACAGCCTGACCTCAGCTTCAATCCTGAGAACCAAGGTCAAGGGGCCACAGAGAGAAGAAAACAATGCTGTGTACCCTTCCTTGTGAAGGCAGAATAGAACAGGACATATTGGGTCTGGGGAGCGGGGTGTTTTTGTTCCAAATGGCAAAAAATATAAAACAAAAACATGCTAAATGTTTTATTTCTTAAGGAACAAAGATGTGTTGGGTGCAGAGAAGTTAGTCAAAGAGCTGATTCTCCCACTAAGTGAGAGACAAGTCATTATTGTTCAAAATAAGTTTCTACAAAAGCTGCTTGGGCACTTTACCCTGCAAGCGTGCTGCCTACACCCTTGACAACCTGAGCCTGGGTCGTGAAGAAAACAAACGGGAAGTGTTTTCAGATTTTAGTCCGTATGATGTTTATAATTTCTAACCTCGACAAGTCAGGCAGGAGAGTCAAGGAATGGTCATTGTGGGTGCTGCTCCTTCTCCACAAAAGCCATACATACCTCAGCACAGGGGGAGAAAGAGTTTATGCATTTGCTCTACACAGAGAATGGGGGGGACAAGAAGGGAAAGAGGGAGGGGGGAGAAAGAGGAAGACACTGAGAAGAAAACAAACGCTGCTAGGAGACAGACCACTGCAAGCAGAGCGAGCAGTGAGTATGGGGGCAAAATGGAGTTGCTTAAGGTACCCAGTGCCCCATATTTGACCACGCCCCCTGGATGGGGAGACCTGGTGGCACTCAGAGGAAGGATAACAGGCTACCAAGAAGAGACTTGTTACCCTATGAGCATATACAGGGAGAGGAGGTCCACTTCAGTCACACATAGGAGAAGGGAATAGGGTGAAAGCGGGAGGGAGGGTGGGAAAGAGGAGCAGAAGGATACAAGGGATGGGATAACAATTGAGATGTAATATGAATAAATTAATTTTAAAAAGTAAAAATAAAAAAAAAAATAAAGTACCCAGTACAAAAAGGTATAGGGTGCCAAGACCACTGCCCTAGTTTGCTTTGCATTGCTATGATAAACACTATGACAAAGAACAACTCAGGAGGAAAGGATTCAGGCTCACACGTTCCCATCACTGGTTATCACTGAGGGAGTTGAGGGCAGGGCCTTCATAGGAGCAGATGCAGGGGCCATGGAGGAACCCTGCTACCCTGCTTACGGGGTTGCTGTCTGTGGCTTGCTCAGTATGCTAGCCAACACATAGGACCACCTGCCTATGGGTGGCACCTCCTTTGAAGGGATCTGGAGCCCCCTATTTTAATCACTAGTCAAGAGAATGCTCAACAGACATGCCCATTGGCCAATAAGCAATTTCTCCATCGAAGGTTCCTCTGGTTTGTCTCTGGTTTGGGTCAAGTTGACAAAAACAAAACAAAACAAAACAAAAAACCCAACTGGCACAGTTGCCATGGCCCCCAAAGACAACTAGAGACAGAAACAATAGGACTACAATGTCAGTAACAGGAAATGTAATGGCACTTACATTTTTTTTTTATTTGATCAAAGGTCTTTGTGCTGATGAATTCTTCAGAAAGTTCTTGCGCACAGGTGCAAGTGCCTGTGTTCCCTACTGCTTTGCTGTGTGTTTGCTCTGAGTCTCCGTCATGGCCCTAAGACTGGGAAGCAGAAGAGGTCTAATGAGAATGCATGCCCCACCCAACCTGAGTGACGGGAAGATTTCCAGTGAACAGCCACAAGACCCTTCTAGAAAGTTGGGCTTTTGGGCACCAAGTCCCTACGACTTACAGAGGAGTTTGGTACCCCAAGTGCAGTGTGAAAGGCTGCTAAGCCACAAGATCCCAGGCTGGGATGACGGGCAGCCGAGTGATGGGTGATGGCTTGCAGTTGGGAAGGCTTTGACTGTGAGTTAGATCTTGCCACAACCCTGAAGCAAAGCCCTAAGGAGAGCCAAGGACAAAAGAGATGGATGGATAAAATACTTACTATAGAAGCACGTGGATGGGAGTCTGGAGCTTCTGGGCAGGCGAGGCAACCTGCCTGCCTGTAATCTAAGGCCCTAGGAAGCAAAGATGGGGATCCCCTGGGGCAAGCTGTCTAGTCAGGGTTCAGTGACAGACTCTATCTTAGGACATAAAGTGGGGGTGGGGGGTAGTTGATTGATGAAGACATTTGACTTCAGCTTCTGACTTACACACACACACGCGCACACACACACACACACACGGGTACATGCACTTGCATGCATATGCACACACACACATGCACGCACACACGCACGCACCACATCCTTGCCAACATCGGTGGGGCTAGCCACTCTGACCATCTTGAGGTCAATCTGACTACTCCTGCATCCAACATGTGGTAGCTGCTATCTTCCTTCCTGAGGTTCACTCTGTTTCTTCCACATCCGGTACCTTCCCCCCTGGTCCAGCCCACCAGTCAGGCCCTACCCTTTTGGTTTTCTGCCCCCAGGCTGTTGTCTTATACACAGGTCTGGGACACCTGGCAGAAGATCAGCTGAACATCTGCGATGGTCTCTGGGGTTTCGCATTTCAGAAACAGACTCGGACTCTTAGGCCTGTCATTTATCACGGCCCACCGTGTTTGGGGGATAGAAGAGAAGCCAGTGCTCTGGGGAGACACTTGCTGCAGAATGATGAATCACCACACATACGCCCAGCCCTCTATTTCCTGTTCCTAGGGAAAGGATGTGAGCACATCTGTATCAGGTTTGGTGATCAGATAGCACAGACAGAACTAAAATGACTGAATGGCCTGTTGTTTTATCAGAGCTCACTTTAAAATTGTTATCCTTCCCCGTTGTTGTATTTAACAAAGGCAATCAGATTATCATTAGCATAAGGACCAGCACTGCTTTATTAAAAAAAAAAAAAGACTGGATCGCTACTCATTGGATTTTAATTACCTAGTTTAATTTTTGTCATGGATGCCTCTTCCCATTTTCTTCCTTTGAAGAAAAATTTTGGAAGTTATTCCCATCATTTCTGATTTTATTACCTCTCTATGAAAATTAAATACTTGGCTTATTCACATTTTAAACTGATTTTTTAATTCAGTCCTCACATCAGTGTCCATTAATCATTTTGATAATATCTTCTTGGCGAAAGCATAGCCAACAATCAACTACAACTAGTATGAGTGTTTTCAAAAATTAATGATCAATTTATTAAAGTACCACCTTTGTAATATTAAGCACCTACCAGTAAATGTACTGTCCCTGTGCTTAACTATGGAGCATATTTTATTGAAAAACCCAACATTTCTGTGTACATAATAAAATTAGCAAGTGTGTCCCAAGTAACTATATACAAATTCTAGAGTTTTCATCAGAATTTGAGCCATTTCCTCGCTGGCAGAATAATAGGCAGTGGATGGGGGACTAGAAAAAAAAATCAAGCTTGGTTAGAGACTTTATATTATGTGTGGCTATTGTGAAGGGTGTTATTTCCCTAATTTGTTTCTCAGCCCGTTTGTCATCTGTATACAGGAGGGCTACTGATATTTTTTTTAAGTTAATTTTGTATCCAGCCACTTTGTTGAAGGTGTTTATCAGCTGTAGGAGTTCTCTGGTATTATTTTTGGGGTCACTTACGTACACTATCATATTGTCTGCAAATAGTGACACTTTGACTTCTTCCTTTTCCATTTGTATTGCCCTTGATATCGCTTAGTTGTCTTATTGCTCTGGCAAAGACTCCAAGCACTATCTTCTTGTGGGTCCTAAGGGGAGCGGGGGCTGTCTCTGACACTGACTCTGTTGCCTGCTTTTTTATTGCTTTTGCCCATGGTGAGGGGGCTGCCTCCACAGGCCACAGGGCAAGAGGATGCACTTGACGTGACTTGACATGCTGTGGAGGGGCAGGTTAGTAGGGAACCCCTCTTTCCAGTAGTAGAGGAGGCGGCGATAGGGAGAAGAGGGAGGGTGGGACCCAGAGGAGAGGAGGGAGGGGCCTATCATCGGGATATAATGTGAATAAATACATAAAAAGGGAAAAGGAAAACGAAGCTCATCCACAGGCAAGAGTGGAGAAGAAATATGTGACTTTTTCCTGGCCAGTGAGGAGGCCGGAAGAAATCATTGCTCCCAGGTCCTTCAAAAACACAAGATCTCCTGTACGGAACGTCTAAAGGATCGTATTTATGAACCCTCGGCGCATTGTGTGACTTGACGGATACAAACTCTTCCTACTTCGTTCCATCACTCCTGCATTAACTCATTCGGTACACATATGTGGAACCTCTGCATCTCTGGCAGTCCCTGGGGGCTCAGCAGCGCAGAGGCCGGCCCCGGTTCCTGCCTGCCATCTTACGCATCCTATCGTCCAGTAAAAAGGTTAAAGATTTAAAAAGTGCTAAACTGCAAAACAACTGAAAAGAAGAGAGGTCACTATTAATTTTAACCTCCAGGACTTCAGATGAAAGAACCAAAGAAAATTAGATACTCATCTGTATCAGTTACTTTTCTCACCACTGCAGCAAAATATCTGACGAAAGCGATGGCAGCGTTTCTTCCGGCTCCCAGCTCTAGCCTATCAGGTCAAGGCGCGGAGGTCATGGCAGCAGGAATGTAGGGCAGCCGTGACCCATAGCAAAGAGGGAGGGACAGAGAGGCAGAGAGGGTTGGAGAGGGAAAGAAGGGCAGAGAGGGAGGGAGAGAGGAAGTGAAAGAGAGAGGGAGGGAGGAGAGAGAGAGAGAGAGAGAGAGAGAGAGAGAGAGAGAGAGAGAGAGAGAGAGAGAGAGAGAGAGAGAGAGAGAGCCCAGCGATCTGGTTCTCAACTTACTTTCTCCTTTCTATCGACAGTGGGACCCCATCCCCCCATCCCATAGGGATGGTGATAGTCTAAAGTGAGTCTCCCCATCTCAATGAGCCATTCTTCGAACACTTGCACAGACACACCCAGGGATGTCTTTCCATGATGACTCTAACGCCCAAGTTGACAATGAAGACAAACCGTCCAGTCGTCGCTCTATTTGTCATACATGGAATGTCATCGTCACATTATTATTTTAACCGTTACACAAACTTTCCAGTGTGGTTCCAGCTCCCTTCCTTCCCAGCTAAGATAGCTGACACCGGCTTAAGGGCTTGTCTAAAGCCAAAGGTTAGCAAATCCAAACAGCAGTGTTTGAACAGAGGCCTGCCGGTCTCCTGACACCGCACCCTTTCTTTAGACTTTCTTTAGATAGCGAGAGCTCTGGGGAGAAGTCTGTTCTCCACTCTGAACCAGGGACTCTGAGAGTACCTGGTGGCACTAGGACATACCTGTCAATTTAAGCATACCCCCACACACACACAGGATGATGTCCAGGGGCTGCTACATCGCTCCTGTTTACTACTGCGCAAAGTCACCTACTTTGTGCACACACCTAAGCTTGCTCCAGCTGTGCCGTCTGCTCAGCTGGTGGAAGACAACCTTGGTGGTGGCTGGATTGGGGGAAGGCAAGGGTGGTTCTTTCCTGATTAGGTATCAGAAAAAAAAGAAAGAAAGAAAGAAAGAAAGAAAGAAAGAAAGAAAGAAAGAAAGAAAGAAAGAAAAGAAAAAAAAGAAGAAAACCTCCATATCGATGTGGCCACTCTTACTGATTGAGATCAGTATCTGTCACTGTGCTCCACAAATATACAAATGAGAAGATAAAACGAGAAAAAGAGCAAAATTATATGAAAACAGGACTAGATTTGGCCCTTGGTCATTTAAGATCCCATCCATTGAGTGTCTCACCCCCAGCACTGTCGGAGGGAATATTAGCTTACTTTTTCATAAAAGATGTTTCATAAGGTTTGCCAGGTATTTTTTAAGTACTATGAAAATGGTTTTCATGTACAAATAATCTGTTTCTTCTGAACTATTATCCATACATCATTTATGTTGACCTAATATTAATATCCATATGATAAAATGTCTCACTAAGTTTACTTATATGCCTTTTTATGCCAGATATATAACTCACACATTAACCTCGTTGCTGTAGCTTCTAGAGACTCCTAAATTTAATCTGTTTGATTTTAGTTTATTAATCTACATTCTCAATAAACATTTGTATGGAAAATTAGAATTTTGATGACATTGCTCCTCTACCAAAGGGCCTTTGACTTCCTCTCCCTTCATTGTAACCGCTCTCTCTGTATATTTATTAAAGTGTGTTTTACTGCACATATCTTTTGGAAGCGAGAAGAGTATAAATATATATAATAAAGAGCTAAATAGTCTTATTGTAAAGATTATAGGGCCTGAGGCTCGGAATACAAAGTTCATTTCTGCCCCGCTAGTGGCATAAAGTGAGTGAATTGTGCATCCCAAGCCTCAGTTTCCACTTCCCTAAAATGAGGCTAAGAACCCTCACATGCCAAGTTTATAAAGATTGAGACCACATGTAACAAGCTCCTGACACTGCCTGGCACACAAGTTTTAATAGTTACTACTTCTGTTTTGAAAGATAACTAAATGCGAAATGGGTCTGGTTGCTGAGATGAGTCTAGTGTGGTATCAGTGGAAATCGATAAACATTCGTTTATTTGTTTTTCAAGACAAGGTCTCTCTGTGTAGCCTTGGCTGTCCTGGACTCGCTTTGTAGACCAGGCTGGCCTCGAACTCACAGCGATCCGCCTGCCTCTGCCTCCCCAAGTTCTGGTAAAGGTTGCACCACCACATTCAGCTAACCAATAGACAAAAATTTTTTTTGTTTTGGTTTTTTGATTTTGTTTTTCGAGACAGAGTTTCTCTGTGTAGTCTTGGCTGTCCTTGACTCACTTTGTAGACCAGGCTGGCCTCGAACTCACAATGATCTGCCTGTCTCTGCCTCCCGAGTGCTGGGATTAAAGGCGTGCACCACCACGCCCGGCTTCAATAGACATTTTTAAAAGCTGAGATTCTTTAGTTAATTTCGAACCACTCCCTTCCTGTCTTCTCTCGGATTCTTAGCTGCATTCCATCTTCTCTTGCCAGACCCTCTTGTCTAATTATAAACTAAATTTTGGCTTGTAAGCAGCAAAGATTTTCTCAGGCCCTGTTCTATAAACAATACCAAGAACTCCCAGATGCTTTGAATGACGGAAGGGCTCTCCCAGCCTGCAGGGTTTCTTTTCTTTTCTTTCTTTATCAATCTAAAAGATACTACACAAATGACTGTGGCATCAACAGGCATAGCACATTAAGCCTTTTCTATTCTGTAGCAGCTTTGTATTGTCTTATACTTTTTTCTTTTCTATGCTTACCTTACCCCTGGTAAAGTCCTTGCAGACTGGAAGGCTGTCTCATTTCTTATTCATCTACTGTCCCTAGCTCAGTGCCATGGGTATAATAGATGCTCAAAAATACCCATTGGCTATCGCACAGATACTTGATACAGTGTTTATTACAGAGCTATTCACAATAGTTAAGTTATTAAACTGACCTGGGTGTTCATCAATAGAGGAATGGATAAAGAAAATGTGATGTGTATGCACAGTGGAAAAATTTTCCAGCCACAATGAAACACATACACACACACACACACACACACACACACACACACACACACACACACACTGAGAGAACAAAAAGCAAGCTACACCGCAGAGCTCCTTTTCCAATACTGCACTAAGGAGGGGACCAAGGGATGCTTTTCCGTGTTTGAGCTATTTTCTTAGTTCTTGGTGGCAGCCACTAAAACAGCATCCTACTCAAACTCTGGCAAACATCAACAGCATCAAGAGATGTCATGACAAGCATTCTAATTGGATTAGCATAAGCATAAACTCTGTCCATTTATTTTCTTTGTCTTTGTTGTTGTTTTATTCTTTCATGAAAAATCACCCCAAAGGCTTTTGTCAAGTCCACAAAATTTTGTTGTTCTGGTAACAAATAAGAATCTTTTCATTTCATATGCGCCAAGCTATATTTCTTTCTTTTCTTTTCTTTTCTTTTTTTTTTTTTTTTTTTTTTTTTGAGACAGGGTCTCTCTGTGTAGCCTTGATTGTCCCAGACCAGGCTGGCCTCGAACTCACAGCGATCCACCTGCCTCTGCCTCCTGAGTTCTGGGATTAAAGGCGTGCGCCACCACTGCCCAGCAACACCAAGCTATATTTCAATTAATTCTACTTAATGTTGCATGCTTCTAAATTTAACTTTCGCTTACATTTAAGTTCCATTTAAAATTTCTACTTAAATTTCTGCAACCTTACAAGTTCTACTCCTTCCAGACTTGCTTCTTTAAAAAAAAAAAACAGTAAAATGTTTTCAAGCATTCAGAAAAACATATATACATTTTTAAACCCCAAGAAAGCAAAAGTCAGAGGCTAAGGGAATAGCTCAGTAGGTGAGGCCGCTTATATGAAAACCTGAATTCAAATTCAATACCAGCTGCACAAAAGGCAATTGTAGCTGCACGCGCCTGTGACCCCAGCATTTGGGGACAGAAGTGGGTAAATTCTGCATTCTCACTGACCAGCCAGCCTAGCCCAAAAGGTACAGTTCAGGTTCAGGGAGAGATCCTGCCTCAAAGAAATAAGGCTGGCAGCAATACAGAAAGAGACTCAATGTCTTTGTTTGGCCTCCAAACATACCAATAAGGGTATGTACGTGTGTGTGTGTGTGTGTGTGTGTGTGTGTGTGTGTAGTGTGTGGTGTGTAGTGTGAGTTCCACTTATGCCAAATTTTAAGTCCTTTAGAATTCTCTCAAGACTCCTTCATGTGACATGTGACATGTGATGTGTGCTGCTTGTGTTGAACTCAGTTCATGCCCTGCTGAAGATCTTTACTCCCTCATTCACTCTCCAGCCTTGGCCACTTGCCGTTCTGCCTGGTAACAGCAGTCCCAGGGACGGCTCATGTCCCAGACACTGCCACCATTGCCTCATATCCTAATGCCACCAATTTCCTCTCCTCTCAGCTCAGCCTGGGCTTAGGCACGGAGCACTGACTGGATATGGCAGAACCCTGTGACGGCTGCTTCTCCAAGCCAATCACTGTTGCCCCAATGAGGCGTCAATACAAGGGGCAAGTGGAGGAGATTGAGTGCCAGTGCTTGCTTGCTTGCTGGCGTGGGGCAGCTACCGGCTGATTGTATGCAATCACTGCTCCTTAGAACAGTCGACTGTGGGAGAAAGGGGACAAGAAAAAAAACTGATCTGCAGTCCATCTGCTGCTTCATTCATGAGAGCCTGAGCTTCGCGGCACTCAACTCCATCTTTTAAGAAGTCAGAAAAATGCCAATGCCAAAAGACAGAGAAGAGTGTCTTTCCATGAAACGAAAGGGGGTATGAAAAAGACTCGCCCAATGGAGCCTAACACTCTGTATCCCAGCAGCATCACGATTTAGCAACTGTGGCAAAGGAATGGATGAGGAGAAGTGCAACTCTAAAAATACCCCGCGGAGTGCTCAAGATGGAAGACACATAGCCTCGCGCACACATCCCGCCTCACAGAACATACAGTTTCAGAATGACCTCTCTGGGTGGTGATGCTGTGTTGAGTATGGGTGGGAATTCACCAGTTATAACAAATGTGGTGGTAAGTCGGGTGGCATTGACGATGGGGGAGGCTGCCCACATCCGTGGGGAACTTCTACAGCCTGCTCTCGATGTCACTGTGATGCCCAAACTGCTCTAAACCTTAAAGTCCACAGAGTCCATAGTTTTCGAAAATGTGTGTTTCTTAAATTTCTAGTATCTACCCTCACCACAACCACCACTGCACGGTCCTAACCAAGAACTCATTTGAGTAAACAGAATGAGCATCTTTAAAATTGCCTGCTCGTGAAATTCACTTGGCACTGGAAAGATAATTGCTTGTCAACGTTAAGCTAAGCTGGTGAATAATTTTGACAACGCCACACACCAAATTAGTGAACTGGCCAGCTGTAGATCTCCCTTCTAGCTCCTGATCTTGCCAAGTGTTTAATTATGAATGGAGATGATAAGTTAGCCCCTTTCCTTCACTTAGGATAAATATTTGTAAGCTCTCTGATACAACAGCGTGAGTACGATGCATTTACTCTTTGGTGGCTCACAGGAGCTATCTTTACTCTTGCCAGAAGGCAGTGCAGAAGACGAGGTCAGAGGACTCTTTATTGAGATAGTTGTGAAATTCTGGAAATGTTCAAGGTAAACTAATTTAGCCCAAGGGAGAAGAAAGGGCGTGAGAAAGAGTTCTGAAGTTAGACAGAGTTTGGTGTTGGGGTTTGGCCCCACTTGAAAACTGCAAGGTCAAGAAAGTCTTTTTCTAAGTCTCTGCTTCCCATCTGCCAGATGAGAAGGAAAACGTCAACTCCAGAGATCTGCTCTGAGAACTCAGATCATGCCTATCAAGAGCTAGCATACTGCCCAGCACCTCACTGTGGGCCCCCTAGTCAGACAATGGCTGGCTACCAACAGAAGGTCCAAGAATCCAGTTGCTTCTCAGTCCATGAGGCTGGATGTGTTGGCTGGTCTTTAGTATATGCTGGGATCCAGGAGAAGTAGGCTCTAATACCAGGGAGGGGGTAAACTTGCTAGTGAGAGAGAGAGAACAAGCCGGCAAGGAGAGCAAGCTCTCTTCCTCCATGTCATTTATGTATGGTACGCTGCTGGCAACCTGGTGTAGCCTGCAGTAGAGATGGCTCTTCCCACCCCAAAAAGATCTAGGTTAAAAGTGGGTCCTCCTACTTAAAATAATATAATTAAGAAAAACTATTTTACAAGTGTATCCAGCTGCTGCTGGAGTCTTAGTTAATTCCAGATGTAGTCAAATTGACAGCCAAAAATAGCCATCCCAGTTACCATATAGAAAAAAAATGACCAATAGCCAGGCAAGGTGGCACATGCTTGTAATCCCAGAACTTTGGGAGGCAGAGGCAGGTGGATCTCTGTGAGTTTGAGGCCAGCCTTGTCTACAAAGCAAGTCCAGGACAGTCAAAGCTACACAGAAGAAACTCTCAAAAAACAAAGACAAAAAAAAAAGATCAATAATCAAAATATCAATTTTCACTTTAAAAATATTAACCAGGTAGTTCATACTTAGTAGTTTCTCGTGAGAATATCACTGGACTCATGTACCAATATTTATAGATAAAGGTTGGATAAAGGAGATTATTTTAATCTTACAGAAACAGAAGATGTGGGTGTCCAACAATGAAGGCCAGCTTAAATGTTACTCCACAACCACACCATCACAGATATTATACAACTATTAAAATTACTTTTCCAAAATATTTTTGTGTCAAGGAGAAATATTCAAAATACCAGAAGATAATGATGCAAGGAAACTTGTCTGAATTCCAGTGGCTAACACACACACACACACATACATACATACATACACACACACACACACACACACACACACACACACACACACATGGTTTCACTAATGTCAGTTTTTTTAAAGTGGTATAAGTATGTGTGTATATGTTTACATATAAATCCCTAAAATAATTAGTAAGGAAGAAAAAAATAACCAAAAAGAAATAGGTCAAACTGTCTAACAAGGACAAGGTAGATTGTGAGAAAGTATATTTTATATTTTAGATATCATATAGATAATATGCATTCATCACGAGTTACTTTTATTAAGTCTACTTTTGCTTAGACCAAAAATCACATGCGTACCTCTGACCTTCCTTTTTTTACATACACATTTATATTATTACACACACCTACAATAAACTACCTACAGCAAGAAGAACCATGAAACAGTCAGGAATTATATAAATGTTACATTCTTAGTGTTTTGGCTATTTGTATTTGACAGCCTTGAAGAAGACATCTTTCCTATCTTGGTGCACCTAAAATTCTGAATGTAAATCAGTATCTATCATATCTCCTCATTATCAACTTAAAACATCTATCTAGACCTAAAAACATCTTCACCCCTAAACAACTAAGCTCAATTGTAAAACTGAACTATCTGGTCTTGAACCCCATCAGCTACTTGAGAAGGAATGAAATTAATTACCTGAGGATCCAAGGAGTGCAGTTTAGCAGCTTCCCAAATGAGAAGATGATAGAGACAGTTTGCTGCCTGAACAGTCTCCCACAACTCTCTATAACGTTAGAGCATCATCTCCAGTCTTGTGGCCCAGTGTGTCTGACAGACATATTTGTGAGGCAGGAACTATTGAGGACTTCTTACCCTGTCCTGGCAGGGTTTGGCTGTTTACTATTGTATCCAAGATTAAACTTATTTTGCATCTATATACAAAATTGCATACCAGTGTATTAAAAATAACTTTGTGAGTAACAATGAAGGCATTAAGTTGAGGAGTAGATTCACTAATCTGCTTTTTATTCTATCTTCCCTATCTATTTCTATGTTCCCCCCTTCTTTCTTTTCAACCCCTATCTCCAAACCTCAGAATGAAAGACAAAGGAAAAGAGAGACATCCCTGAGTCCAACCTTGTTTTCTCTCTAAACAGGACAGCTTTGAAGAAAGCTGCCCTTCCTTCTTTTCCCATACCCCACACCTGATCGCCCAGCAGAGCCGTCCACTACCTTCAGTCCTGATGCTAGCCACTCAGATTTTGCCTCGTTGATTTTGCTGATCCAAACCTCCAAAATCAGCTGCCTGGGCTCTGCCACGGCCTTCCTTCCTGACTTCCCGTCACCGCCCTTTGTCTCCCTGACCCTACCTTCCGGAAGAAGCAGGACAGCTTATGGAATTGTGGGGCATAAGATTAGACAGCAAAATGTCAGAGTATAAGAGGAGCCGTCTCGGATTGGGAAGTTGAGGAGGGTGGCTACAAATATTTCTAAGGTAAAGGCTGCCACACACAGAAAGTTGCTTCCCTAGTAACACACCCCGATCTCATATTAGCCAAGCAAACCACACAGTAAAAAAACAAAAACAAAAACAAAAACAAAAACAAAAAAAACTCTTCCCCATGTAACTGAGTTCAGGAAGTGCTGCTTTGGCCTGCCTGTGGTTAGGTCTGCTCAGACAGTACAAGCGGAAAGTAGGAAACAAGATGACAAATGAAGAGCAGGACTTGGGTGTGAGGACAGGGAAGGGAACGGGAGTCCTCAGAAAGCTAAGGGCAAGACTCCGGATGCAATGGAGGCGTAAGCCACTTTATTTCAACGTCAAACGCGGTGTTTATGTCAGCCCCCTTTCCCCTAAGGCTGTGGGAACATTTTGGAAGAGGCAAGAGTGGAAATATTGTAAGGACCCAGAAGGTGTGGAGGACATCTGGGGTGGGGGTGGGGAGGGGTGGATAACAGGATCTTCTAGACATGACGGGGACAGGGGCATTGCGCTAGTGAACTCACACGCTGTGGCTACCTAAACAAGACCAGCACAAGATCAGGCCAGTTGGTGTGCTTGCTAGCATTGGGGGGTAGGGGGTCGTTTACCTGACCCTACTCCTAACTAAGAAGTTAGTGGCAGTTAGTGACTGCTGAGGGAGAAAGGGTGAGCTTTGTCAGGAGTGTCACCCTAGTAGCCTGCCCACCTCCCAGTGGGTGGCCCTAGATAATGCACAGAGGGACAGCGCTAATTGAGGCCAACCCAGTGGATCCTTTAAGAAGGAAGATGAGGAGGAAGAGGAAGAAGAGGAGGAGGAAGAGCTGGGAAGAGGCATGGTGGTGGGAGGGCCCAGGAGAAGTTGGAAAAAGAAGTAGAATATGATCAAACTATAGTGTGTGTGTATATACATAATATATATGTGTGTGTGTATGTGTGTATATATGTGTGTATATATATGTGTGTGTATATATGTGTGTGTATATATATGTGTGTATATATATGTGTGTGTATATATGTGTGTGTGTATATATGTGTGTGTGTATATGTGTGTATATATGTGTGTGTATATGTGTATATATATATGTGTGTGTGTGTGTGTGTGTGTGTGTATGTGTGTGTGTCTGAAATTTCCAAATCATAAATGTTAAAATATGCTATTAGTCCAGATATTTAAGGGGAAACTTGGAAATCTAGGGAACTTAAAAGCAACCACTCAAGCATTTATTTGCATTAATGTAGTAATACCATGTTGAGAAAAAGGTTGAAAGCTGCCAATGTCATGTTTTGTTTTGTTTCGTTCTGTTTTGTTTTGTTTTGTTTTTCTTTCCAGTGCCAGGGACTGAACCAGAGGCTCACATTTGCTAGGTAAGGGTTTTCTCACGGAACTACAGCCCCAGATCACAACATTACTTTATAACTGTCATCATGTGATGACCTGCCACAAAACAGGTGTCAGAGATCACTTATGAGATACGTGGGTCGGGGAGGGAGGGGGCTTGCAGTGGTATGGAGGATGGCTAATGCGCGCTTCCTGGGGCTTTTGCTGTCCCCAGTCCCATGTGCTCTCATGTGTTGACTCGCCCCACTAAGTTCAGACCTGGAGTTTCCCTTGCTTCTGAAGCTGCTGGGTCTCACTGTCTGTCCCACCATAGATCAGATATGTGGTGTAGAGAGACTCTCTAATGAAGCTGGCAAGAGAACAGATGTTCTTACATTTAAAAAAAAAATGTTCATCACACAGCTCTATCCAGATGTTGTTGGCTAATGAAAATGTGTTGGGGCACCAGGGGCGAGAAACTCCAAGCAGGCATCTTTGTTCTCCCATTGCATGAACAAGCAGAAATGACAGGCTGAGTTGAAGCAAAGTAATTACCTTGTAAATCCAGGCCTTGCCACAAGCTGCCTGCCTTGACAGCTGCCTTATCCACTACTAATTAACCTGACATAGATCTATGTATTTTTCTTAAATGTCTTTGAGAACATTGCCAGCACTTACTTATTAATAGCCTACTATGTGCCAGGCACCCTTGCTAAGTGCCTTGGCCAGGCGTATTCCAAACAAAGCCACTGTTCTCATGGAAGTCCTATTGCCTCGTAACCAAGGCAGGAGAGTAGCCAATATTTCACAGCAAAAGAAACAAAGACTCAGAGAGGCCAAGGGCTCTGCTTCACCAGTCTCAAGAACGGCCTAAGCACAGAACTAAAGAAATTAGATCCTGATTCTTGGTCTTTTAAAGACTACATTTTATAATGGGGTGTTTTGATGAACTCCTTTATAGTATTTTAAGGTTTTTCTCTGACGGTAGACTATTTATTAATTATGTCGTACACTTCAGGAAGGTTCTGGAACCTTCCATTCCCTTATGGCTTTGTGCTTAGAGGACTCAGTCCAGGGAGAGAGGTGGACCTCTGTCAGGATGGGGTAGGCATCCTTGATTCCTTTCTTTGCCTCTAGTCCCTTAGTAAATCATATTCAAAATCCATCGCTGCCCTCTGCCAGTAACTGCAAGCGCTCTGCTCTCGTCTATTTTACTGAAGACTCTGGCCTGCCCTGACCTCCCTTCTCCCCCTTCACTCAGCCAAGGGATCCTTTTAGTATGTAATCTGGATCCTATTATTTACTTCCCCAATACCCACCAAGTTTCCCTCGTTTCACTGGAAGAACAGGTGTCTGTCTGTACCGCGGTCTAAAAGGCCATCCACTGCCCAGCGTTCATTTTACCTCACCTCAGCACTCACCAGTCTCCCCTTTGGGTTTATGTTTTAGTAAGATCATTCTGCCTGGCGTCCTTCACCTCCAAAGATTGTTTCCATCCTTTGCCTCTCTGTTCTACCTCAAAAAAAAAAAAATTCATCCACTATGTCCACATCTCCTCCAAGCCTTTGTGCTAGGATTGCCTTCCTTGACCATGGATCTTGAAGTTGTCACTAAACGTTTCTAAGCCCCATTCACGTGCTCTTCACTTCCCCCACCACACTTACCATCCTTTGAAAAAAAAAATGACGCAGGTTTATTCTATTTCTTTCTATACAATGCAAGAATGGAAGAAAAGAATCCTTCTTTTAAATATTGATGCATTCCCAAAAGTTAGGATATCATATCTGCTATTACTAGACAAAGCCTATTAAATAAGCATTGCTATCACCACTGCCACCACCAATCACTGGTGAATGCCAAGGGACAGAAATGACAAGGCCCTCGGAGACAGCTTCCCACTTGGACACACCATCATTTAGAGAAAGGCCAAATATTCTCATAGTTGAAGATGACTGAGATCTGAATCCCACGTCTGCCATTTACATGGGACCTTGGGCAAATTATCTAACTTCCATGTGTCTCCACCTCTTGAAGAGTACAAGGGACAGACCATGCCTGTCTCAGCAGGTCGCAGTACCGACAAGGATGACACAGGGGTCAAAGGTCGGCTTTGAACTGAGAACAGATACTATCCAACCTCTCCAATCAGAAATTTCCGTTTACTTCAGCCAGACTTTATTTAATATGGATTTTGAGTCCATTCCTTTGCTCCCTGGGCTCTGGTCACGCAGCTGTACCATGAAGACGGGGTTGACGGTACCTTGGGCCTCCCAAGACATTGCTTCACCCTTCCCGATAGGTTAACTAACCTATAGCTGCTTGGCTACTGAGCTCTTCAAAAGTCAACAGGTAGTAAGAGGAGATAAATAAGACCTTTGCCACTCTCTGTGGCCTCAGTTTAATCCAAGAGCTGCCAAAATGAGGCGCAATAGGGACCTTTGGACAGCTCAGCAAATGGTATGTGCTGATAAACGTTTATTTAGAATGAAGCTCCTTTTCCTGGAATTTCTCAGTAATTACCCAAATGCTCCAAGACCCTCCAAGATGGAAAATTTGAGCAGTTGATCCCAGTTTTCTCAGTCACTAGGCATTCCCTTTTGTTTCCCCACAGTCTTCCCGCCCCCCCCCCAATAAATCCCAGGCTTTCAAACCTTATTATTTCTACCAAATAGATTGATGCATTACATAATCATCTCTGTGTTTTGTTTTGTTTTGTTTTTTGAAATGGGTCTAACTGATGAGCCTGGCCAAAGACTTATCTATTCTCATGAGAATTTTTGACCAGCCTGGGTTGGACTCACACAGTACAAACCATGCTTCCAGCCGAACACAAAGAAATCTGATGTTTTACGGAGGCTGAGCTAGCCACTTGTTTAAAAAAAAAGAAAAAAAAACATGTTCACTCGCTCATTTTACATATATTTAATGAATACCAGTCAACCTGTCAGGCACAATTTTGTGTGCCACAGAGGAAGCAATAAAGAGAACAGGCACATGACCCCTACCTTGAATACTGAATGTTGAAGATTGAAGATTGAAGACCGAGTTTACACCGGGAGGTCCTGAGTGGAGCGCAGCCATGTTTGAGCATCCGTTAGACCGCAGTGAAGCTGATGCACAGCGGAAACACAAAGGAATGAAGTGAGGCCAAACTGAAGACGGCCTGAGGGTGTGCTGAGGGCAAGCTTTTTAAGGGGAAAAAAAAATGAAACATGAACCAATCTTTGTACTCGTGCATAGATGTATGTGTGGGCATGTGTGTCACAGACATGAGGATACGTCATAGAGGCTTTGCTGGACAAAGTTCCAGAGACCTCCGCCTGACCAGCGTGATCTCTAGACAGCCAGAACAGTTGTTGAGGCTTTGCTTGACAAAGTTCCAAAGATCTCTGGCTGATCACCACTGCCCTTAGATATTATGCGTGGCCCAGGTGTAATTTTGTCTAAAAAAAATCTGCCTTTTTCTCCTAAAACTGTCTTTTCTCTTTTATTTCTGAGCCCTAATAAAAATCATACAGGGAAAACTTTTTCGCACAGAGAATGTTGAAAGAGGGCATCTGGCCAAAGGCTTGAGGCAGTGATAGAGGTTTTTGCTCTGACTGTGAGCAGCCAAGCAGAAACTTTATGAAAGAAAGTTAAGATCTTGACTTTTTTTTTTTCAAATTGGAAGTTAATAATCTGTACTTCCTGTTTACTCAGGTAACTAATTTTATTCCTTCTCAAGTCCCTGATGGGGTTGAAGAACAAACAGGTTAGTTTCACAATTAAGTTTAGTTGCTTAGGGCTTAAGATGTTTTTAGGTCTAGATAGATGCTTTAAGTTGATAGAGATGAGATAAGATAGATATTGATTTACATTCAGAATTTTAGACTCGCCAAAATCGGAAAATATTTCTTCAAGTTGCCAAACACAAATAGCCAAAACACTATTAATGTGATGTGAATACAATTCCTTATTGTTTTGTGGTTCTTCTTGCTCTGTGTAGTTTATTTTACTTATGTATAATAACATAAATGTATATTTTTAAAAATTTTAATATCAAGAAAAAATATTTACATTCACTTTTTACATCAGTATTTCTTCTAGGTTAACTGTTGTGGGGTTTTTGCTATTGTTGTTTTGTTTTCCCAAATAAAACTGTTGTAAATCTTGAAAAACAAAAAGAAGACCTTGACATAAGAGTACCTGGCTAGTTATTGTTACCTGCAGAAATGTTTTGTTGTTGTTGTTGTTGTTTTTTAAGAATCTGCTTTGAGAGAAATAGAGGGTAGGCTTGGAACATCATGCTTTACAGATACTTTACAATAGAGGACCCCTTGGTAATGAGCCTCGGCATGAATAGCACACCTGTTGGTCTGGGACTGGCAGTAAGTCAATCCTTTTTTTTTTTTTTTTTTTAATTAGAGAACATGTAGCTCAAGCTATGTTGCTATGAAAATCTTGTAAGCACTATGGCTTTAGCCTGGGGAAATTTATGATTAAACTTTTCCAAGTATTGTTTAAGAAATAATAATCAGGTTATGCTGACCATTGCTTGGAAATTGATTGATTTTTTTGCTGTATGCTTTATTGTGAGTTACAGAACTTTTTGTATTTCCTCGTTAGACTGTTCTCTTGCTTTGTTGACTAGTGAATGCCCTATTGATCGTAAAAGATGAGAAAATCATGATGTAATCTGTAATGAAAAAAATTGAACTTCACCTTAAATAAAATACTGGGGTTGGCCCAAGAAGAACAGCAAGCAAGTAACAGACATGAGAAAGTAAGCTAGAGTGAGATGGAACAGCGAGAGAGAGAGAGAGAGAGAGAGAGAACAGCAAGAGAGATAGATAGATAGATAGATAGATAGATAGATAGATAGATAGATAGATAGGAAGGAGCTGGGTGTGGTGGCGCACGCCTTTAATCCCAGCACTCAGGAGGCAGAGGCAGGCGGATCGCTGTGAGTTTGAGGCCAGCCTGGTCTACAAAGTGAGTCCAGGACAGCCAAGGCTACACAGAGAGACCCTGTCTCAAAAAAAAAAAGATAGATGGGGAACAGCAAGAGAGACAGAAAGATGGGGAACAGCAAGCAAGAAGAGAGATAGAAAGGTGGATGACAACAAGCAAAAAGAGAGACAGAAAAGCAAGAGAACAGCAAGAAGAGTCAGACGGCAAGCAAGACAGAGACAGAGACAAACAGTAAGCACGTGAGAGAGACAGAAAGTAAAGTTCTCCTGGGCTCTAAGACCTTCAGTTTGTAGCATGCACCTGAGTCTCCAAGTATTTCTTTTTCCTCATTTCCTCAACCTGTCCTCAACAACTGGTTCCTCTAGCTAGATGTTCAACCAATGGTTGCTTCCCCTTAACCACCCAGCTGTTCACCAATTCTCCCTACCACAGATCTCTTCTCTCCTCTTCCCTCTTTCCTGGAGCTGGTCTGTGTGTGTGTGTGTGTGTGTGTGTGTGTGTGTGTGTGTGTGTGTGTGTGTGTGTGTGTTCAGTGTATGTGTAGTCTACACAATCGTGCATGCATGCACCCATATGCGCACAAGCCATACGGAGACCACGGCAGGATTCCAGTGTCTTCCTCTACTGGTCTGCCTTGTCGCCTTGAGGCAGTGTCTTTTACTGAACCAAGAAAGTTCTGGTTTGGATCAGCTAACTGGCTGGCAAGCTCTCAGGATCCAGGTCTCAGTATAAAGTTCTCAGGATCTCCCTGCCTCGGCCCCTGCCCAACCAATGCACAGTCATGCACAGCTTTTTGTGTGAGTTCTGGAGATTCGAACCCAGTATACTTGCAAAGCAAGCATCCTTACCCACTGAGCCATCTCCGAAGCTCCCATACTTTTCCATTTTAATAACATCCTTCTAATAACTGTGGGGAGCCAATGAGACATTTTCACCATATCCTTAAAACATTTTTAAAAGTCCCATGGAAAAGGGGTCAAAAGCTTTCTTAAAGAGGCGGGGCTTAAACATTGTTTATAATGTCCAAAAAAAAAATTGGAAACATATCAAATTTCTATCAACTGATACAAAAAATAATGCACAGTGTATCCATACAGTGAAATATTATTCAACCAGGAAATGGCTGTAGTATAAATGAATCTTAAGAGCACGCTAAGTGAAAGAAGCCGTACACAAAAGGCCACGCTTTATACGATGCTAATGATATGAAATGGTCACAATGGGTAAACCCATAGAGGCAGGAAGTAGGTGGAAAATGGGAGGAGGATGACTATTAAGGAGTACAGTGTTTCTTCCTGTGGTGATTAAAAGCCACACAATTAATGTGTGTAATTTGTATCACATTTGTTGTTATTTTGGAGGGCTTGTTTAGTGGTTGCTGGTTTGGTTCAGGTTGTTTTGTTTTGTTTTAGTATATGATTGTTTGCCTGCATGTATGTGCACCACATATGTTCCTGGTGCCCTAAAAGGTTACAAGAGGGTGTGGCGTCTCCTCGAACTAAAGTTACGAACCATGTGGGTGCTGGGAATCAAACCTGGGTCCTTTGGTGAGACTAGTGCTCTAAGCCCCTAGTCCTTTCTTCAGCCCCTTGATCTTTTGTTTATTTGTTTGTGGTTTTTTGCTTTTGTTTTGAGAAACAGTCTTGCTTTGTAGCCCTAACTAGCTTGGTACTTGCGATTTAGGCAACTTGAGGTTGTCCTCAAATTCATGACAATTCTCCTGCCTAAGTCTCCAAATGGTGGGATTAAAGGCATGTGGGCACATGACCTCAGTTCTTTCCTATTTTAAAAATATTTTTTATGGATTCCTTGAGAATTTCATAGAATGTACTTTGATTGTATGCACACATGGTCTTCTTCCTAACTCCTCTGACATCCATCACCTTCCGTACCCTCCCCAACTTCATATCCTGTTTTAAAATAACCAAACAAGTCCAATTTGAGATTCCTGTATTCTTCTGTAGAAGAATGTCACAGGACATTGTGAGACATCTGAGAATTGGCTTCAAGACGTCCTGCATCCCCCATAAGCTCCTCCACACAGCACTGACCCAAGTCCACCCCGTTAAGATGTTACACCTACCAGAATGGAGCATGAGAGGTCACATGGCATGGAATGCAGGAACCACAGTCCACAGACAGCATCAGCTACCAGTGAGGTCAAGTGACTACAGTCACAAGACCATGCCCAGGGAAGGCCAGCAGCAGATCCATCCCACTGAGCATGACCCAGATTCCTGACTCAGAGAACTGTGAGCAAATAACTAGGTTTGTGCCCTGAAAACATAGAAACTTAGTGGCAGTTCATCATGTCTGGGTATAATGTACAAACACTCATTTGTCTCAATATATTAATGAATCCGTCCACAAGAAATATATTTTCAACATTTCTAAAATATGTAAATATATGCCTTTATTAAGGAGAAAGAAAAGCACACCTAGCTGTGTTGGACCATAGAATCACCTCCTCAAAGTAAACATTTTCCTCAAGTATAGGCAAACCACATGGACATACAAAACTAGACAAAATAACTATATAAAATAACGTGTATATATATATATATATATATATATATATACAGTTTTGTTTTGTCTTGTTTTTTGAGACAGAGTTTCTCTGTATAGCTCTGGCTGCCCTGAAACTTACTCTGTAGACCAGGCTGGCCTCAAACTAATAGAAATCCACCTGCCTCAGCCTCCCAAGTTGTTTTTCATTATTATTATTATTATTATTATTATTATTATTATTATTATTATTATCGTTGTTGTTGCTGTTTTGTTGAGACGGGGTTTCTCTATGTAGCCTGGGCTGTCCTGGAACTCAGCTCTGTAGACGAAACTGGCCTTAAACTGAGAGATCCACCTGCCTCTGCCTCCCAGTGCTGGGATTAAAGGTGTGCACTACAACCACCAGGCCATTTTTTTTTAAAGCAGAGTCATTTCAATGAGGGATTTTAAAATTCTGGTAGCAATCAGGATCATATTTCAGATCATAAATGACTATGGAACTTATCCCCAAAGAAGATTTTTAAAAATGAAGTATCCACGCATTCCACAGTACTCTGGTCCCATGAGGTGGAAATAACCAAGGAAGCTTTACATCCTTCTTTAAAATGTGGATTCAGTAGCCAGGAGCAGTGGAGCACACCCAGAGAGAGTCCAGGACATCCAAGGCTATGCAGAGAAACCCTTTCTAGACCCCACCCCCAAAATGTAGATTTCAGTGATGGATCTTTGCCTTAAACACAAAAAGCTATCTTATGAAAAGTTATACAGTTAGTAAGATGCTCCCTCATGCTGTGCGTCATCATCTAATCTGGAGAGAAGTGAGATTCACTTTGATTATATAAATAGTGCAATTTCCAACAGTTCTTTAAGTAGTACTATTTGGCCAGTCTTTATGGCTATGTATTCCCAGGATCTCAGAGTATTTCCCACAAGTTTCTCAAAGACACTAACTTTGTCTCCCTAGATCTGTGGTTCCTAACCTTCCTAAGTTCCTCAGGTTATGGTGACCCCCAACCATAAAGTTATCTTCCTAACTGTAATTTTGCTAGTTATGTATCATAATCTAAATATCTGCTATGCAGTATATATCTGATAACACGACTCCCCAAAGGGATCGAGACCCACAGGCTGGGAACCGCTGCCCTGGACTGTTGTTCATCTTGCTCGGGTATATATTGCAATCAGGTGCTGCTGCCTGGTTTGGGAGGACACTATGGCAGGACTTCCTAGTTGAGTTTAGCCTTTAAATTTCAGTGGCTTATAGTTGCCATATGGAATGGTAGGGATGGGTCTAAAAGAGATACATTGGAGGAATTCTTACCTGCCCAGCTACCCGTGACTAAAGCCACACTTCTGTGACCTGGGAGACAAAGGGAGGCACAAAGGAGGAGGAGGAGGAGGAGGAGGAGGAGGAGGAGACAAGCTCAAATGGAGAAGGAAGCAGTGGGATGGAATAGGAACTAAATGAAGAGAGAAGAAAAGAAGGTAAGAGGGAAAACTGGGTGCTTGAGTCAAAGATCCAGGCTTCCGGAACAGGCAGCGCTAATTGTCTCTGCATCCCACTCAGAGCAAACTTTAGCCTCTGTTGTATCAAGTCAACACTGAGAATATGGCGGCTGGTTATGAACGCAAAGACAAGTGAATGGATCCCCTGGTGTTCCAGTCACACTGTCTGAGTGTGCTCTGTGGGATGTCTGGGCTGGGGACGGGGCCTCACCTCAATGCACTGGAAGCTTCTCTCATACAGGCTGCATCCAGAACACCAAATGCCCCTCAGCTCCAGGGTACGACTGCCATCATTCTTCCTTCTTCATGACGTTCTCAATACATGGCAGCCACTATGGGAGCGTCACCAAAAATCCTGACTCAGCTGCCACACTGCTTTTGAAAAGGAAAATCAATTCTGCCCTGGATGAGGCTCCATGCCATCTGTCTCCTTTGGAGAAAGTTGAGGGGTGCTCCTCGGAGGAGGGGAGGGGTTCTGCCATATAATTAACAGACAAGGTCAAAGTTCTCCCATGTTAAATGTATGCCTTAGTGGTTTCTTGCAAACTTTATCTGAGTCCAGGCATTGTATTTCCGTGCTCACGTATTTACAGATGGAGGGAGGAGCTGACAATTCAACTGAATATGTGCATGGTTAAAGTGCTTCCAAGCCCTGGAGTTTCAGACATCAGTCTACTTCAAATCTACAGAAATGCTTTACAAAGCCAGCTAGAGATCAGTTGCTCTGATCACAGCTGATGCTCTGAGCTTGCGCTGACACCGTGCCTCCTGGTGTCCGAGAGCATCTGTTCCCCTCACAGCTCTGTAGGAAGAAGAAAGACAGGGCTCCATGGACGCACTTTGAGGGTATACCTCAAGGGACCTGAGACCTCCCATTGGGCCCCACCCACTAAGTTCCACCACCTCTGACAGTGCTGTGCTCAGGGCCACGCCCTTAACACATGGGCCTTTGAGGCCCTAAAAAAGCTAAAGTGTCAGAGAACCAACAATTCAATACAAAAGAATGAGCCATAGATCTGAAAAGAGTTCTGGAAAGACGAGATGCAAAGGGCTAATAAACATTTCACCAGCCATAAGGCAACAGGAACCAACACCATCTTGAGTCCTGTCTCACTAGGGTCAGAAAGGCTGTCACCAAGAAACCCAAAACAGCAAATGTTGGTGAGGACGTGGGCAGAAGGAACCTTCATTCACTGCTGGTGGGAACAGTACTATGTGGCCTTGGGAGTCTTAGTACTCACGCTGTACCAACACTCTAACACACAGCAGTCTTCCTGACTCAGTTTTCTGAATGCCCAGATAATAAGCATCTACCATCACAACTAGCTTCTTAATTTTCTATTAAGATGAACACATCCTGGGTTGGAGATGTAGCTCAGTGGTTGGGAACACTTGCTGCCCTGGCAGAGGACCTATAGTCTATTCTCAGCATCCTCAGGACCTATAGTCTGTTCTCAGCATCCTCAGGACCTATAGTCTGTTCTCAGCATCCTTGGGACCTATAGTCTGTTCTCAGCATCCTCAGGACCTATATAGTCAGTCTGTTCTCAGCATCCTCAGGACCTATAGTCTGTTCTCAGCATCCTCAGGACCTATAGTCTGTTCTCAGCATCCTCAGGACCTATAGTCTGTTCTCAGCATCCTCAGGACCTATAGTCTGTTCTCAGCATCCTCACGACTTGGTTCTAGTACCCTTTCTGGCCTCTGAGAGCACCTGGCATGTGCATGGTGCAGTTCATATACGCAGACACTGATACAGGTACACAGAAACAAATAAAGCCTTTAAAACAGTAATAATAAATTAGTCTTCTGTCATATCATATTGATATTTTATTATATTGGTTTTATTAACATCTTGTTTATTTTATAATAATAGAGGCTTAATTAATTAGTCTTATTAATTATATTGCGCTAAGGAATGAACATAAGACCTCATAAATGGTAAACAAATGCTTCCTCGCTCTACTAAACAGCAGCCCTAATTTTTAATTCAACCTAATTGAATATGAAGTTTCATTCAATGGATAAACTAATTAAATATCAAATTTTAGATTAGATTCATATTTTAGTCTGACTTTAATTTAATCGTTGGCTTAGTTCTTCACATTCGCTCTGTTCTCCTCAGCTTCTCTTACGTGGTAGCGACCCCAGACAGTGGTGTCCTCAGGGTCAAGACAGTCTTGCTTAACCTGCCTGGCAGTTTAGTACAGGCCCAGGGACATAATGGGCATGGGCTACATGAGAGAGGGGCCAGAATCTGGGGTTTTAGCACTGATTTTTCTTCTCAGGCATCCAGGGTTAGAAATAACTTGTCGCCATGTCGTATGTCATGCATGGGTGCCCAGTAGGATCATTCCTCAAAATCTTCTGTGGTATTTATTTATGGACGACTGGGCTGATGATTGAGCACTCTGGTTGACTTACTAAACACAACAGATTAGGCTTATATCTGCATTCTAAAATTGTAATTAATAACTTTAAAGCATGTGAGGCGAAACGTTATATTTAGAATGTTTTACGGGGGATGTGTGAATCTTAGCCGACTTCTGAGGAACTGACTCCAAAAAAAGAAGGGAGCTGTCTTGTGTCACAGCCACCTGGAAAGATGCAGAGTCGAAGGCACTAGGTACCAGCACATCAAGAGGACAGAGCAAGGGGAGTAAAGTGGGGTTGGAGGATGAGAGCTAAAAACATTCAGATGGGGTGAAATTTAGGACGGCTCGATTGGGCACTCCCACTGAAAACGCATGAATGGATTAACAGTAGCCCAGACTCTTTCCCGAGGTAGCACAACCAGGAAACTGCTTCTCCCCATCCCTAATTGTCAGAACTAAGATAGAAGCTTCCTCCTTGCAGGCTATCTTTGGGATGTTCTACACAGACTGCTTGTAGGGGGAAAAGTCATCAACATCCTTACACCAGAGTGGACACTGTCTCCTACACTCAAACTGCCAGGCAAGTGGTACGGCAGTGATGGAGATAACATTATCATTGGAATTGAAGCCCAGTTCACAGTAGGAAATTCATGCCTTATACTGTAAAATGGTCAATAAATGTAGGTCCTACTGAGAAAGCTACTGCTACTGTTTTGCTAAATGGAATGATATACCTATCAAATTGCCTTCTAACTCATCTTTAGGCCTGTATATTAATACAGCTGTCACCTTTAGTCACAGGATGTAACTTTAGAAATGCATTACCCAATCAAAGTAACAGTTAATTGCTCAACCTTAAATGTGACATCTATATCGCCTTGTCCAAGACTTAAGGGACACTGTGCAAGAGGAGGTAGAAAGAATTTCTAAGAGCCACAATTAAGAATGCTGTGGAATGCTGTCTTCTAGGCATACCGTGGTTGCTGCACTCTCAAACTCACGGCAGCTGGGACTGTCATCTTCACAGGTTTGAGACAAATTCAACATCCTGTCACAGAGTAGGTGAGAACTCACAAGGCCCCTCCCCTCCCTAAGGACCTACAAGCCATTAATAGTTGCTGGGGAGAAGGGACATTGATAAGAGCCACTGAGAAGGTGCCCATGTTCCTGTAAGCAAACCTAATGAAAGTCATTGGATCACAAAACAACAACAACAACAACAAAACAGCAACAAAAAGTAATGTAGGAGGGGGACTATATGGAAAAGGAGAAAGGAGAGGAAAGGGAGGTACAGTCAGAAAAACAAGGTGACTATGGTCAAAAGATATTGTGTATATATGTTAATAAAACTATCACAATGAACCCCATTGTTACAAATAATTAACATATGCTAATAATTTTTAAATAAAGCCACATCTTGAGAGATGATGGTGGAGTGTTTCAAAGCTGTGTCAGACATGAATCTATAGATGGAAAAATAACCTAAAGGAACTTGGCAGAGGAAAGAGAGGACTCTGGAAATTTTCTTAAGTCAAAGACAGTTTTGAGAGTTCCAGCGTGAACAAATGATGATGTGATTGACCAAGAAAAGTTGAAAGAAATGGAAAAACAAGTTTGTTGAATCTGAGAGGCTGTGGTGTAAAATAGAAATGCTGGGCTCCAGCATTGGAGCTAATGTCCAGGAAAATGTAGCAAGTAGTCCATTATGTTTGAAACATTATTGATTGTTCTTCTTATTTTCAGGAATAGCCAAGACTGTAATTGTTTGGGGGGGTAGTACAACGAAGACTTTATCTCAGTAAATCCAACATCTTAAGGACCCCTCCTGCGGGTATCCACACTCCGCCTGTGGAGGATAGCTCTACAAATGCACAGCACAAGCTACAAACACTGGCATCTGTCACTTGTCAATGCTGGTCAAGTATAGTTAGTGTCCCAGAGCAACCTGTGTGGAAAGACCACCACCACAAGGCAACATGCTTTATAGTGTTTAACGCCATGATCCAGCCCACCATTAAAAACAATACAGTATGCGCAAGTTATAAGCAAAATGTATTTCTGCATGGCATCAACACTAACAATAGATTGTCACAATGTACAGCATTGCCTTCATGATCATCATGAGGATTTTTCATACATATAATTGTTATGCTTTATTAACACAGAAAGAAATAAACACTATTATTTTCTTTTTAACTAAGAAAACAATACAATTTTCATAATAAAACTCTGTGGCCAATGGATGAAATGACACAGCATTCTTTCTTACAGATGATGTTGTCACACAAGAGTTAAAGATAATGCTGATGTGACAGCTATTTCTATATGCTGAGTACTCCTATATGCTGAGAGCTGCTCTAGGGGACTTCATGGATTCATGCTATAGGAGATTTAATGATGTCTGATAACACAAATTATTTACAAATAAATAAAGAATATTATTTAATGGGAAGTCAGCCATTATCTTTTAAAATCTACGATTAGTCTTCTTATAAAGTGCATTATAACTCCTTAAGTATAACAAGGGCCCAGAAATAAAATGGGGAAAACTAGGAAATAAATATTATGTAAGCAAATCTATATTTTATCATCATGTTAACTTTTCTTTCTGAAAATATGAATACCATCCTCAAAACTAAAGAGCAGGAAAATAATTTTATTTTCTAACAAGCTCTTATATGCCAACATTACATTTTAAATGTTTCTAGAGAGTGTCCACGTTCTTGCTTAACATAATCACAAATGAATTTTCCAACACCAATTATAGGCCTGGTGGTCACAGGTATTTTGACTGCATTATTTTTCTATCAAACTACTGCTACCTTTTTATTTTCAATAAACACTCCAGATAGAGTCATCATAACTATTTTGGGCATAACTTTATATCATTTGACCACACTTTCTATTATACTCACCAGCAGAGAAAGCTGATGGCACATATTTGTTTACACAAGACTCTTTCAAAAAGACCATTAGCCAAATAGTCTCTCCCGGACCTACTTCTTAGATTATTCAGTGTCTTTAGGGCATGTAGTTAACTTGGGACACGATTTAACCACATTCCTGATACTGTAGAGGATTTAAATTTAATTTAATAGCCAAGCCTTCATACACTTATTTTAAAGCATCCCTGGAAATTGAGCTATCTTGTTAGCTTTATGTTTTTCACCAGTTTGAGGGTTTTAAAGGGGAAAAAAAGCCATTGATTTACTAAATTGATTGGTAATCCAACAGGTCCAACAGGTAATATAGGACCTTAAGGGTCTTCGAGTCCAAAATTTCATATATTTGAATCCTCTCTCCACATCATTCTAAATATTTACACACACACACACACACACACACACACACACACACACACACATACACACACAACCAAACAGCATTATCCACAGAAAATCTGATTTCATTTTCAGTTTTTGTCATTGAAAATGTTCCTACACTGAGCTAGACCCTTCTTTCCAAAAAACTCCCACCACTCATCATCCGGTCTCAGCCTTGGCCCTGAGAGGACAACCTTGGGGAGGAGGGGGCGGTCAACCTATTACTCTAGTATTCACAGCTGTAAAATGGGTATAATAACTACATGTAATAGGGAGGTTAAAGAGGAGTGGTCATAAAGCACCTGACATGATAGAGGGCCTCCGTGAGTGGTTCCCTTCGCTAGGTTTAGGAAACTCTCCTCTCCGCGGGTTTCCTAGGAGATGAAGTGGCAATCACCATGTGCTCATCTCCAGGGGAAAAGAGGTATTTCTTTCTGTGTTTACTTGTGCGACAAGCTACTCCTGTTCTTCTGGCCATTTCTTCCTGAATAACTCACTCTCTGGGAGAAGACTCAACAGCCAATGGCCACCCCACTCCCCAAAATAATACGACCAACTATGTTATGACCTGAGACCAAGATCCCCAGTCCTATCTCTGTAAGAAGGCAAAGTTTCTCTTTTCTCTGTTGGTGCTGTGATCTCCTCCTCTTCCACTCCCTCCAGCGTCCCGTGATTTGGCCCCCTGGCAAGCCGAGGTGTGGGAAAGCCGATGGGTATGGATAGTTCGCGCTGGCAGCTGAGGAGAAGATGGACAGACGGACGGACGTTAGGATGTTTCAGAGAAGCCTCCCTCTTCGTTCTGGTAGGATGGCGGCTCCTCCTGGTCAAAGGCAGCTTCCCTCTGTTGTCTCCGCTCACTCCTCTGGACCTCACAGTTCTGGGTGGTGGCTCCATAAGACATCTTCTTCCTGGGGCTGACAGAAGCCTCCTGGGTGAGTTCTGTCTCCTCCGCTAATTCATCTTGGTCAAGGATTCCACACTTCTCCTCAGAGAGATTCTCTGGATCCGCCCAGTCTTGTTTTTCCCCGGAAGCGAAGACCCCGTAGAAGATGACTCCGCTGTAGTGCACCAGCGCCGCTATGAGGAACACATTCTGCCATTCCTCTCGGGTCTAACAAAGGAAATGCGGTGCCAGTTACTGTTTTAAGCAACAACAGAGGTTACAGTGAGCCCTAAAGGCCTCATATGGATAAAAGCAGCTGTCCCTCAAAGGTCACATTGTGTGTCCAGGTAGACGTGTGTTAGAACCAACACTCAGAATCTACACTTCATTTGAGTACTAGAAAGTGAGAGCTAAGACCACATATCAAAATAAATATGTAAGAAAAATACAGGCCACATAGGGTTGGGGGGATGGCTCAGGGGTTAAGTGTCCTAAATATTCTTGCAGAGGACCTAGGTTCAATTCCCAGTCTCCATATGCTAGCTCACAACCATCTGTATCTCTAGCCCCCACTTCTGGCTTCCATGATGAGGTATACATATACACAAGCATACAAAATGCTCACTCAAAAATAAATATAAATAAATCTTTTTTTAAAGATCAAAATGAATTTAAAAGCACCAACGGTTCAATAAAGACTAAGCACCACGCCCTTGAAGGTTCAGAGCATTTTTATATTAAGTTTATGGGTGTCTTGTCTGAGAATAGGTCTCTGCAACACATGTATGCCTGGTGTCCATGGAAACCAGAAGAGAGCATCAGTGGTTACGTGCCCTAGATGTTCTTGTGGAGGATCCAAATTCAGGAGCCAGCATGCTCGTGGGGGTCCACAGCTATCTGTACCTCCAGCATCCATGTAGGGCCCACAACCATCTCTACTGCCAGCTCCAGGGGACCTGATGCCAGAGAGACTAATGGTGTTGAGTCATGTGTGTGTAGGGAACTGAATCATTATCCTCTTAAAGAGCAGTGAGTACTCTGAACTTCTGAACCATCTCTCTCGCCCCCTTGAAGGCTCTTAGGAAAGCTTATTAATGCCTTGTTTATTTTCTCCTAAACAACAGCAATGCATGACATTCTGAGTCACGAGTGGAAAAGGGCTATCTGGTTTTAGTACTTAGAATCCTAGAACCATCTTAAATGGAATCACTCATTCTGGGGGTTGGCTGCCTCGGTTTCTTCTTTGGGTCTCTTAACAATCTCTATAACCTTTATTTCTCTCCCCGCCCCCTAACCATTTATTTTCTCAGCTGAGAAGACTTGGAACTAGATAACAATGCGTCCTGGTACCATCAATAAAATAAGCAGTAAGGCAGAAGGAGAGGAGGAAGAGAGGAGGAAGAAGAGAAGGAGGCGGGTGTTCAAGACTCAGCTGAGGACAAACGGCACAGAAACTTACACACTCGGTTAAGTCACCGAGATCCCAAGTTTATGCGGTGCTTCCACCCTGATATTGTAGCCCAGAGCCACAGAGCAGATCATTACCTTGTGCTTGGTCATGGCACCCACAATGAGGGGGCAAACCATTCCGGACAGGGTTCCCACTCCGTTTGAGATCCCCATGAGAATGCTGGCGTAGCGCGGGGCAATGTCCAGGTGATTGACATTGAAACCTGTGGTAAAGCCAAAACCTCAAAGTCAGAGTTGAGAGCCGACTTCCCAATAGCCTCTGGGAGACGGGTGGCTCGGCCCAAAGCTCACCAATCAGTTTGATCTTGTCTAGCGTATGTTTAATGGAGATTCTACCGAGAGGGGCTGCCTGGACATTGCCAGGACTATATGTGCTGGGTTGCAATGTTTCTATAGGCTCTGGTTAGTGAGAATTACAGCAAATGTGTCTTGAGCTCCAAACCAAAAGTCTCCTATGGCCTAGACCATGTTCATTCAAAGCAAACAATCAAATCCTACAGAACAGAGCTTTATCTTCCAACATAGCCTCTTGTAGCCTACCACTGAAAGTCCCCATTGATGAGTCGGCCTCGGTGGCCGCATGATTTATCAGAAAGGACGTTGTCTAATGATTTGCTGAAACGTAGATAGGACTCTCAATTTCCAAGGGATCTTCATGTTTCAAATCTGTATGTTTGGGTTCAAAATATTTCTATCTTGCAATCAAGCATAGGAGTAATATTACTGTGTATCCGTAAAAGGTGCTGTGACAGGAGACCCAGGAGAAATGTAGACGTGAACACCCGTGCTAGACAGCTATGCTGCTCTATCCACACAATACCATGGTGAGCTGCTACACTATCCTAACTACACAATGCCATTGCAAATAGCTATTGTCCTTCTAATGGCGTAATAGTCCCGCTGTTCACGTTATAGAGAGTGTTGGGTGACTGTTCAGACAGTAAACTGTCTCAGCCGGTTTTTGGTTTTTGTTTTTGTTTTTGTTTTTTCATTTTGGAAGTTGCTAAGCTGTACTCCAGGTTCACTCAGGTATTTAAATTTTATCCCTTCTCAAGTCTCTGATGGGTTTGAAGACCAGATAGTTTAGCCTTTCAATTAAGCTTGATAGGTTAGGGGTTAAGATGTTTTTAGGTCAAGATAGATGTTTTAAGTTAATAGAGATGAGACATGATAGATATTAGCCTCCATTCAGAAATTTAGACCCAACAAGGTAGGAAAGATGCTTACTTCAAGTTTGCCAAATACAAATAGCCAAATCACTGTGAATGTAACATTTATATAATTCCTGATTGTCTCGTGGTTCTTCCTGCTGTACGTAGTTTATTTTACTCATGTGTAATAATATAAATGTATATGTTAAAAAAGAAACATAATAAAAATATTAATTAATTAATTAATTCCCACTGCTGTAACCACACAACACCATGTGAACAGCCCTGCTACTCTAACCACACAATAGCTGTTGCTGCTGTTACTGAGAAGCATCTCCCTGTCTCCCTGTCTCCCTGTCTCCCTGTCTCCCTGTCTCCCTGTCTCCCTGTCTCCCTGTCTCCCTGTCTCCCTGTCTCCCTGTCTCCCTGTCTCCCTGCCATTGAGATCTTCTAGCAGTGAAAATGCTGCTGGAAGCAGTGAGGGATAAATGCCACTGCTGTCTCACTGTAAGAAAAGAGGAGTGAACCGAGGGGAGGAGAAGAGGATGGCTGAGCATTGGAAGATGCTCAAGTCCATCGAAACCAACTCTGCCCGTGTAACCCAGAGGCACATTTTAGAACAAGGCCCTCAACTCTGATAGCTTAACTGAGATGCTAATCTGGAATAAGGAGTTAACATCCTTGGCCCTCGGTCTCTTTATCTATAAACTGGGGTGATCATTCTTATAAAAACCGTTGCAGGAATTAAACTAAATGATGACGTGCACTAAGTGATCGGATAGCTAGAAGTGAAAGCCAAGTTCATGCTTTTCGCTTCCAAGTATTTTTAATTTCACTTTTCACTTACTTATTCTATTTATTTAGAGATGGTGCCTTAGGTTCATCTCAAACTCGTAGACTTAAGCTGCCTTCTGGCACCAGCCTCCTGAGTGCCTGGAGCCCCAGGCGCACATCATGTCTAGCAATGCGCACGGGTGTAAGGTGCAGACAGCCACTTGTCCTGTTTCCCACTGTCTTCTCTCCACTCGGGAAGTATCTGCCCTATAGGAATAACTCAAACACTCGTGATCATTTACCAGTATAAGTTATGGGAAGTACAGCAAAGGATTGTGGGTTCTGTTTAGTCCTGCTTCTGCTTTCTTCTGTTCTGCAAGGGTGCTTTTTAATATATTAACTTGTCCTTTGACAATGTCCTTTGGAGAGAGAGAGAGAAAAAAAGGAGCTCGGCTATCTTATCTCTAGTATGTGTGCACGTGAGCATGTGTGTGTGCACGAGCACAGGTACCTGCAGAGGCCAGAAGAAAACATCAGATCTCCCGGAGCTGGAGATACAGGTGGTTATGAGGCATCTGACACAGGTTCTAGGAAGCAAACTCAGCGAGCACCATTAACTGCTGAGCCGTCTCTCCAAGCCTCGCCCTGTCCTCTGAAGATTCCATACGTGCATATAGTACATACTGATTACTACTCTCACCTGCCGCCCCTACCCACCCCCCACCTGCCGCCCCTACCCGCCCCCCCCCTCTCTTCTACAAATCTCTTTCTCGTCTTCTTGTTCGCCTTGTTTCTAGGACCTGCTGAGGTTAAACAGGCCCTCTATCTGAACATGGGTTTGGAGCTATCCACTGAAGCCTCGTGGGCTCAGTGGGGAATGCACAACTGAAAACAATGACTCCAGAATCTATCAGTGTAGCTAATAGTTGAGGAATAAAGGGTAGGGCTCCAGTAGCCCTCCATGGCTGACTATTGGTTTGGTTTTTAATCCTCTGTTCATGGGGGAGAGGGGAAGGACTGAAAACAAGTTTTAAAATAAAACTTTCATTCAATATGGGTAATTTTTTTTTCTCTACCTACATTCAGAGAGAAAAAAAAATCATTTAATTCATTCTGCAATAGATACACCTTCTCTTTCAAATCAAAGTACCAGACAATTGGGACATAAAGCCGCCGCAAGATGAGTTAATCTTGCTGTGATTTGAATGCAATAAATACTTTATTAGAAAAGGAGCTGGAGATAAGAGGCAATTAACGTGATTGTTGAGCATTCTGTTGTGATACAAAGCCAGCCTGGGCATTTGCACCCCGCTAGAGAATTTGAGGAAAGCCACTAGGCTTCTATCCACACATTGCCGTGTTCAGGTGGGAAAAATCATGGGGAAAGTGGGATACTGGTAGATTTTTTTTTGTAGCATATGAAAATATTACTTGAGGTCTGAGAGAACTATAGGCAACCGAGGAAGGCTGGAAATAGGAGAAGTGGCCTTCCTTAGGGAAGAGCACACACCAATTGGTTGTCCAGCACCAAATGATCAGCCATGAAAACATACATACAGGTAGCATTATACAGACTGAACAGTTAGATTATATAGAACTGTATATGCATATACATGTGTGTGTGTACATGCACTAACAAATAGGCCATGAATTTTAAGGAGAGTGGGGAGGTAATACGCAAGAGTTTAGAGAAAGGAAAGGGAAAGGAGAAAGGAGAAAGGTTATAATTAAATTATAATCTCAAAAAAAAAGTTAAAGGGTGAAAACATGGCCAACAGGCGGTAAGTGTTTTAAGGCAGCTGCTATAGTCGGAAGAATGGTTTGTGTCTTGTTTTATTTTAACCTGTGCTTGAGACTTAGTTGGCAGTCCTGCAGAAAGGAAGCAATGTGGGCCTGAAGTTTCAGTGTCTCTGAGGACAGGATATGAATCTATTTTGTATGGCAGACTCATTGAGAGATTTTACTCATCATCTTCCTGGAAGCACATGGGGATTTCTATGTTCTCCCTAGTCAGTGCGTAGACTGCCACCAGGTACAATGGTACACACTCAAAATCCTGGTCTTGGGAGGCAGAGGAGAGAGAATCCAGAGTTCAAGGTTAGTCAGGGCTATATAGGAAATCTAACATCAAGATGAGCTACATAGAAAAACTGTGGTCCAAAAGGACCAGGGCTTGGGGGTGTAGCTCAGTGATGATTCCCAGTGCTGACGAGGACCCAGTGCTGAAATATGATGCCCAGTGCTGATGGATGGTACACAGTGCTAATGGATGTTACCTAGTGCTGATGGATGACACACAGTGTTGATGGATGATACCCAGTGCTGATGGATGATACCCAGTGCTGATGGATGATACCCAGTGCTGATGGATGATACCCAGTGCTGATGGATGATACCCAGTGCTGATGGATAATACTCAGTACTGATGGATGATGCCCAGTGCTGATGGATGAAAGAGTGCTAACCTAGCAAGTAGTGTGAGAGAATGCATGAAAGACCTCAGGACTACCTCCAGACAACCTATACGTATGGTAGTCACATACCTCCAATCTCTATGCCAGAATTTAATTTAGCAAACTATTTACACACAAAAAGTGATCAAGAAAGGTCTCAGAGCCAGTTCCGTGTGTTCCAAACCCAAGTTCTTGGCTGCAAGCCACCTACTGATGAGCTCTGTTTATTTTGATAGATACTTCAAGCCTCTATCTTAGGGTAGTTAGGAAATGGATATGTTTTTCTGTTCTGGTATATTCCTATTCTGTTTGATACTTAAGGTGTCCGAGGCATAGAGAAGGACTTGGAGGCAGGCTGACGGGTGTCTCTGTCTTTCCTATGCCACTAACTATGTGTCAATGGGAAGAACTGTCATCATCATCATCATCATCATCATCATCATCATCATCATCATCATTCAGTGAAAGTTGCTATCACCACTTGCTTCACGGTTTTGTGGGGCAAATGCAATCATATAAACAGATCAGCCATTTTACATTCTCGTTGGGATTTGCATGGGGAGCTTCTGGGGTCTGTAAGCGTGGCGTCTTGCACTCTGTCCCCTCTGCATCATAAAGTTGTTTCTGCTTCTGTCAAATGGAGATTTTGATAACACTGAAGCCCCCTAGGGTAATTGTGAGCATGGCACACAGAGGGTTTTGAGCAACCTCATCACGGACTCTGTGCTTGACCACAGTACGTGCATGTGATGATTTGTATTATCATTCTTACTTGTTCCGAAGGACTTCCACCCCACCCCACACCTAAACCTTCTTATGTAAGAAATGAAAGCAATAAAGAAGACAAAAATGCATTGAAAACTATAGAAACCATTCCAAATGCTTCCAATGCTTATGATCACATGTCAAATGGCATAGCCATTTGAGCTAAAATTAGCAGTCCTCCATCAGGAAGTGAGTCTGTCAGGTAGGGTAGCCTGGGGCTAGCCTGGGACACATGCCTGGGCTCTGATTATGCCTCAGGAAAGTCAGATGCATGTAAGTAGTCTCCCATCATAGAATTAGTAAGGACAATCCCAGCCTGAATGGGCTCTAAGCTCATCCTTGGCGGGGGCGGGGGGAGGTCTTATGTCACCCCACTTGAAACTCTGTGTGGTAGCCCTATTCCATGGGAACCTCTGGGCTATTAAATAAAGGTGTTACAACTGCCTTGTCCTTTCTTCCTCATAAGACTTGGAGAATCTACATATATGATTCAGAAACCCAAAGGACACTTTACCTGAAATAGCAAAGCCACTGAATCCTACAGCGAGCACCAGGAAGGAGATAGCCACTCCTTTGGTATGGGAAAAGCCAACCACCAGGAGCAACGTTGCCTCCATGCCAAAGCCTGCAAATAGAAACAGAAGAGGAGCTGTCATGCTTCTATCCTTCTGCCAAAGCCATTTTGACTGAGCACACGGAACAAACCCATGTTTCAGGCGTTGTTAGTGCATACATCCTAGCTCAGTATCTACAACATTCTGTGGTGTTCATGACTGCATGACTATGCTACTGCTGACATGGTCTGTGAACTTTCTACCTTCCTGCCTGGTGCAGTGTGAAGAATGTGGGGAATATTTAGAGTGGAGGCTTCGTTCTGGAAAGTAGCTGCTGAGTCCACATATCTCCACACAATGGTCCAATAGTTCCCTCCAAGGCAACATGGCTAATCGAATGTCTGCTCCTCTTGTTTTCACTTGGAAAATAGCAAAGCAAACCACTGCTCCCACTTCCTTCTCCCTTTCCCTAGATTTCCTCCAGCCTACCTGTGCTTAGGGCTTAGACCATAGAGTCAGAAAGGCCTGACTTCAGATTCTACCATCAAAACCATGACTCACTGGTTATGCCACCTCTTCAACTCCTCGCATTAAAAGGCAGAGCCATCACAGCCTGGAGGAGCACTGGAGGAGGAAAGGAAGTTGGGTGTACAAGATGTGGAGGTACATGTGGTCAACTGACAACCAAGCAGAAACTTCAGGACCACCATCACAAACTTTCTTAGATCCTTAGCTGTGGGCATAAGGTTATTGTGTGATTTAAATTTTAATTTCTGTCTCAATGTTGTATAAACCCTGGTGTGCCAATAAAGCAACTTACAGCCAATCACTGAGCAGGGGAGAGAATAGGGCTGGACTTCCTGTCAGCCAGGGGAGGAGGAGTTAGAGGAGGAAGTAGGGGATTCAAGCAGAAGAAAAAAATGTCAGAAACAGAAAACAGGTCAAAACAATTACATATCAGAAGCATGTAAGGAAAGAAAAATAAATGATCATGAGCAAAATGCCTAATAATTCTATGATACATTCAAGAGACCAAATCTAAGAACCCACAATGCAAAAGAAGCAATTGAGAGCACGAAATAAACAAACAAACAAACAAATAAGAATGGACAATGTGTTAGATAAATATATAACAGAAAAACTTCCAAATCTAGAGGAAGAAGTAGGGATGCAAATATAAGAAGCATCTAGACCTTCAAACAGGTATGACCAGAGAAGAAGTTCTCCACACATGTCAGAGGTGGGATGTCAAAACTGTATAGAAAAGAAATGATATTTAAAGAAATGTCATCTTGCCTACAAATGGAAACATAGATCTCCTGCCATCAAACCCAGGAAAGCATCTGGTGCTGTTTTAAACACTAAAAGTAACTTCCAATGAAGGTTGCTTTATCCAGCAAAGTAATCATTTTAATTGATGGAAAAATATGAAGATACCCAAATATACACAAACTATGGCAATATGACAACCATGCTGGCATTATGGAAAATACTTAAAGGAATACTATACTCAGAAGAAGACAAAAAATGTCATTTATTCATCTGTGGATTAACCTACTCATGAAATTAATAGCTTCATGGTTCAGTCACTTTACTGTGGTGCTACTAGCTGGGGACCAAGCCTTAAATGTATAATCCTTTGAGGTCATTCATATCTAAACTCTTGCAGACTTGTAGAGAAGACTGTGGTGAGAAAAGAATGTGAGTAGAATTCATGGTGAAGGGGAAGTGAGTGAGCAATGTCATGGACAGAAAATATGGTCACATCTGTCTAGGAGGATGATGAGCTGGTACAAAATGAGACAGAGGACTGAGTCATCTGCTATCTTATTAGCTTCCAGTTGCTGGTGTAACAAATTACTGTAAGCTTTAAAACTCAAAACAGCACACATTTATTATCATACAGTTTTATAAGTCAGAAGTCCTAAATGGGCCATCCTAAGATAAAAGCGAGCTGTCAGCTGGGCATGGTGGCGCATGCCTTTAATCTCAGCACATGGGAGGCAGAAACAGGCAGATCTCTCTGAGTTCGAGGCCAGCCTGGTCTACAGAGAGAGTTTCAAGACAGGATAGCCAAGGCCATACAGGGAAACCCTATCTCCAAAAAACTAAAAGAAAAGAAAAGAAAAGAAAAGAAAAAACAAAAATCAGAGCTGGAGAGATGGCTCAGAGATTAAGAGCACTGTCTGCTCTTCCAAAGGTCCTGTGTTCAATTCACCGCAACCATATGGTGGCTCACAACCATCTGTAATGAGATCTGGTACCTTCTTCTGGTGTGCAGGTGTACATGAAGGCAGAACACTGTATACATAATAAATAAACAAATCTTTAATAAAGTAATTAAAAAAGCAAACAAAAAAATCTGTCAGCAAAGCTGTAGTCATTGAGAAGACTCTAAAGGTGAGTCTGTCCTTGCCTCCACTGGCCGCAAGAGTCTACTTGTCATTCTTCCCAATTCCACTGCCATGACCCTTAACCTACTGCCTCCTCTCTTAAAACTTGTAGCTATACTGGCCCCCACTTAACTAATATAGAATAATCTCTCTATCTCAAGACCCTTTAATTTATGTTATGCTGGTAGACAGCTTACCCAACGTGCACAAAACCCTGGGTTGGATCCCCAGCACCACAAAAAAAAAAAAAAAAAAAAAAAAAAAAAAAAAAAAAAAAAAAAAAACTGGGTAAAGTGGTGCATGCTTGTAATCTCAGCACTCTGAAGGGAGAGGCAGGAGGATAGGGTGGCTCAAGGCAAGCCTCTGCAATATGTTGAGTTCAAGACCAGCCTGTGATACATGGGATTCTATCTCAACAAAAACTGTGAGTTAATCACACCTGCAAAGTCCTATTTGACATGTGAATGCTTAAGATCCTAAACATGACGCTCTAAACCTTCATCTCCTGCCCACCAGGGAGTAAGTCCACCTCTGCCATCCTTCAATGCCCGATATAACAATTATTCAAGCAGAGGGCAGACCAAAGGATCTCTGCTGGCCAGCAGATAGATTCCTGGGATACAAAGTTCTCCCTGTCTTGTCTCATTGGTCACGCTTTAACACCTACCATGCTGCAAGGTCAGACTTCCCCAGCTCTTGTATCTCTCTATATAGTTTCTTCATTTGTGAACGGGTCTGACCCGCTAATCTGGAGTCCGAGCGTGGTCATACCTTCCTTCTGTTTAACATCACACTCATACCCTGGTCGCCATTGGTGATGCTTCTTCTCCTGCCCACTCAGTCACCCTCAACCAGTCCCTTGGAAAGACAACAACAAAGAGTACAATGGGCTCAAGACAAACCTGTTGCGTTGCACGGGACCTGGCTTTTGAAAAGTCATTTTAGTTTAGTTTATCTCAGTTTATTTTTGTTTCTGCCTGTGAACTTCATGGCACAGAGTACCCACTCCACAAGGTAATAATTAAGCTAGAGTCAGGCAGTACATGTGAAGACTTATGTTAGTACATAGCACTGAAAGCATTCAAGAATGCATATTCAAAAAGTAAAATACGGAGATGAACGCTTCCTGGGGCCACATGGCCTGGTGAGAGTGAACTAGAGACTAGAAGAACCTCACCTTGGGCCTGAGACCAAGGGCTCCAGGTGGGAGTGAGCCTGGGATAAACTCCCCACACCCCACATGGAGCTATAAGAGCAGCCTAGGCTAGGAGTGAGCCTGAGACAACCACCAGTCCAGCACCAGAGGGCCTAGACAGAGAGCTAATCTGAGATGACCACCAGCCTGGTACCACAGACCATGCCCAAGATGATCCCTGTCCACTGCTACAATGTACAGGCAGGGCATCACACTCCTGAGACTACTCTAGATATGACCCAGACATCAGAGACCCCAGGAGCCACTAACAGGAGCAAGTAAGTGGTGGAGAAATGGAAGAAAAAGAAAAACTGAAGGATGTGGGCACAATGAAGAGAGGCAGACCTGGAGATTTGAGGGTAGTGAGGATTAGCCTGGTCTGATTCCACCTGGGATCATGGTGGGGTCCTGGCCTGTGCTGCCACTGGGAAACCACATCTAAGTCCCTGGACCTGCAGTAGCAGGGGTCTGATGCAACTTGAGGCCAGGCAGAAGTCCCTGGTCTGAGCTACTACCCAGGGATATGTTGGTGTCTGAGCACTATGTAGAACGGGCCCTACCCCTCACATGGGTATCTTGGGAGAGCTGGCCCTGGAGATGTGAAAACAGAATGTCTGAACCTGCCCCTAGCCTCCTGAAGTGCTTGAGAGACCAAGAGTCACACATTGCCAAGGAAGCAAAATTGAGCTGGTCCCAATTGCAGGAGTTGTGGGTAAGCCTGCCCCAAGTGTATGAGTGTGGGAGAGAGCTAGCCCTACCCTTCTCATGCAGTGGAATGAGTGAAGGAAAGATAACCACCTCCTCTCTCACCCTTCACCACCTGTGGCAGACAGGAGACCTAGCCCTGGGGTCATGAGAGCAGGAGAGCTGACCCTGCCCCCTCACCAGCTACAACACTCAGGAGAGTGAGCCTTGCACCTCACTTGGGCAGCACAGTAGAGCTGGCCTTGATGCTGTGGGTACAAATGAGCTAGCCCCAAGGGCATGAGAGTGGGAGGATTGGCTTTGCCCCCTTGCTGGCTGCAGCATTTGATTGGCCAGCTGAGACAAGACAGAAGAGCTCACATTGGTGGGGAGAGTGCAGAAGTACTGGTGGGCTCAGATACCTCTGAGCACAGATCTAGGGCTTTGAATTGGCCTATCCCAACATCTACCCCATTGGTGAACAGCTGGAATGTGTGAAGGGGCTGGACCTACAAATCCAAAACTACAGGATCTCCATGACACAGGACATCTAAGAGGAGGCCCAGTGAGGTGCCAATATTAATAGAGTAACAGAAGACAGAAACTTCAAACCAAACCAAGGACTCATTACAATGAACATCTGCAAGTAAAGAAATGTGGGCAAAAGGATACCCTGTGAAACACATTGTGAGGAAGTCCTCAATTTCCACAATGAGCTTTCTTTTTTTCTTTTTCTCTTTTGTCGAGGAGGTTGCAAGAGTGGAAGGAAGGTATGAGGGGACAGGAAGATGAGTGGGATTGGGGTACAAGCTGTGAAATTCACAAAGAACCAATAGAAAGTTGTTGGAGGATGTCTTTTGCACTGTGCATTCAAATGCTGATTTTCTGTACCCAGAGATCTGGCTGCAGTCCAGACTTTGGCGTTGTCATTATTGTGAAGCATCCCCTGTCTTGGTGTGTCGTAAACATTGTTCTCCATCACCTTCTGATTGGTTAAATAAAGAGCTGAACAGCCAATGGCTGGGCAAGAGAGGATAAGGTGGGACTTCCAGGCCCAGAGAGAGAGACAGAGACAGAGACAGAGACAGAGACAGAGACAGAGAGAGACTCTCAGGTGAGGACCAAGAATCTCCATCAGAACACAGATGAAGAAGCAGGTGCCAGACCGAGACTAAGATGGCAGGTAACAAGCCATGTGGCAGGAAGTAGGCCAGGCCAGTGTTCAGATAGCTGTGTATCTACCCAGTTATAGTACCTGAATCTTTCGATAAATATTAAGGCCTCCATGTCGTTATTTGGGAGCTAGGGGGAAAAAATAGATGACCTAACCAAAAATGGAGATGATTCATGGTTGGTTTCACTGACTTCTTATGTGAAGCTAACTAACTTCCACTTTGTCTTTGAGAAAGTGAAACATAAAACAGGAACTAAGACAATCAGGAAAGAGATCAGCTTACACGTGGGAAAATACAGGTGAAGAGGATGGAGTTCAGGTGCCCATTCATAATCACATATCCTTTTTTTTTTAACCTAATATATATGTACACATAAAATGAAGAAGAAAAGGAAGTAAACTATGTAAGCAAATAGTGAGTAGACAGGTGCATGGAAAATATAAAATAGCAAGTAGGTACACAGCCAGAAGTTATATCACTTTGGCTTCAGAATCGATGGAAGAAGTGTTTCTTTGGTTTTGAGTGCGTCCTGATTCATCAGCTATCAGTTAAGTTGTGCTGGCCCAGATTGCACAAGCACTGGCCACAGGACAACTTGGCAGGGATATGACGAGCGACACTCAACTATATACGTGGAGATGGACTCAGAAGGTCTTCAGGATCCGTTACAATGTCTAGACTCTGCCTGACCGAGCCAGTCTCCAAAGCTAAGCAGGGTTGAGGCTGAGTTAGTACTTGGATGGGAGACAGTGTCTAGGCTGGCTCTAAAGTAGGCTGTGCAATTCTGTTAGCTCTAATGCTACAGGAACCACTCGAGCCTCTTGTCACAGTACCTCCACAGTTCATGATCTTTCTGACAGCAGTTGTGGTCAAAATCTTCCGGCTTCTTAAATAATCAGCCAGCTGTCCTCCGATAGGCACCACGATTGTCATCACCATGTGTGGGACAGCTGACAAGAGACCCACCTGGAAGGAAAAGAAACAAAGAGGCAACTTAAATTCTTTGGCGTGACCTTCACAAGTCCCTGCTCACTCCCATTACGCAGCCTCGTAGCCATTACCAAGTTTAATCATCTAACATGGGACCCCCCTCTCCCCAGAGGTCTAAACTTCATAACCATTAAGCGATGAATGGTGGGCTGATTCTATGTATGGACCAACTGTCTTCCCCACCAGACTGGAAGCTTCTTGGGGACAGAGACAAATCTTGCTTATCACAAACGTCCCAGTATCCAGAACAAAGTCTAAGAGGGGAAAAACCATCACATGACTATGCTGGCTCTTCTGGTCTCTGTTTGAACTATCAAGCCTGTAGCTAGTCAGATGTCCACCTTTGCCTTGCTGCGGTTCTTTCCCTTGAAGAAGGGAAGTTTTTTCCTTTCATGATGGTCAGTTGGCTTCACTATCAAGACCTCCCTGGAACACAGGCCCACCTACTGACAATGGCTGTGGGGATATTGAAGGACGTTCGTCCTAAACTGTCACAAGCAACTGTTGCTCCTGCTACATTCACCATTAAGGAGAAAAGAGGCTGGTCTGAAACTTAACCTCAGTATTCTCTCTGCCACCTAATGAGCAGTTAATTGCATTTATTTGTTTATTTATTGAGGTGGGGGCAGGGCGGGTCATAACACACATGATGAAGTCGGAGGACAGCTTACAGAAATTGACTCATTCCTTTCACCATCTGAGTCCTGGGGACTAAACTCGGGTAATCAGATATGACTGTAAGCACTTTTACCCACTAAGCCATCTCGAGTGCCCAAAATGAGCAGTTTGTAAGGAGAAAACCCATTCCATCAAAATTGTTTTACCTTTGAACTAATATTCAGTGTCTGCGGTCAGCTTCAGTGGCACCCTGAGATTAGCTAGAGCCAAGGTCTTCAAAAGCAGATTAACAGATCTCTGATTACTATCGAGAAGACACCAAGTGGTCAGAGTATTGTCTGACCTATGGGACGCTGAGTGTCACAGAGCTGTTCTGAGTAATGGCAGCCATTTTAGCTACTTCATCAGGCAGAGTTAGCCTCAGCCAGGGTTCAAGACCGTTAAACCGTTCAAGAATGTTGGCTATGTCTGCGTTTACCTTACTTATTGCAAATCCAAAGACCTCTTCAAAGTAAGCAGGCTGGCTTATTAAGAGCAAATAGAAGGTCCAGCTTCTGCAGAAGTTTGCCACAATGATGGCATAGACAGGCAAGGACGTGAAAAACCTTCTCCACGGTGTGCTGAATTTCTGGGGAGTAAAAGAGACCCATGACGTTTTGAGCAAAGGCGCCGACATCTTGTCGCTACAAGAAGGTGTGGGGAGCGTGAGGTTCTTTGAGCTCACAAATAAGCACTGGCGAAACCAGGAGTGCTAAGCACACAGAAAGGGATGTGCTTACCTGGTTTCCACCCGGAAGGCTGGGAGTGGATGTAGCTAATAGCCTGGTGACCTTTGCTACCTGGAGGGCCAGGCGCTTATCTCGGACTCTCCCTCCCTAGATGTTTATCTCTCAGCATTGTTTCTCAGCTCCCCTTATGGGAGATGGCACATGTACTTTATATTCTGGTGACCTCTATACTAATCTATGACTGAGACCACACTGGATCCTAGTCCCTGAAGCTATAGAAGCCATCTTCATGGAAGAGGCCACGTGTACTTTGCAGAAGAGTTTTGGTGTAGTTATACCTTAAGCTTTATTGTGCACATGGCCTTGAGATCATCAGCAGCAGGAAACTTTTTTCTTAAATATGTCTAACATAAACTGCACAGCGTCAGACCGTAGAAGTTTAAACCAGCACCCACCACTCAATTGTGCTGAACTGGATTTCCATCTTGCCTTGTGTGGATCGCTGCTCTGCCAGCCTTAGTGTTTGCAGGGACCCCCCCACAAGAAGGCAAATATAGCCATGGAGATAAAACACATGCGAGGGGGAAAGAAATCAGAATTTACCTTCCATCTATACTTACACTCAGACTGGCCAAGTTGGCCCCTTCTCCTATGCTTGTCTCTATATAGGTCTTTTCTGCATTGGATATTGTTGGGTGAGCTGCTGGGCACTCATAAGCCTGTAGCAGCCAAAACATGTACCAAACAATCCCAAACATGCCTGCAGATAAAAAACAAAAACAAACAAACAAACAAAAAAAAAACCAAAAGGCTCAGTGACATAGACTCATTGCTTCCATCTCTATAGCTGTAAATTGTTTCCAACATAATATTTTTATTGATTACTTGTTAATTTTACATGATGCACCTTGATCACACTTACTTCCCAGTCCTCCCAGGTCAGTGTCCCCAAATCCTTGTGATTCTTTCCCCCACAGAAAAGAAGAAATGAACAAACCAGAAGGTAGGAGACAAACAAAACAAAACCCAACAAACAAAAAACACAAGTCCTTTTTGTGTTGCCCACACAGTCACTGGAGTATGATCAAACTTCCAGTGGCCAGTTCCTTAAAACAAAACAAAACAAAAGAAAACAAAACAAAAAAACCTGAGTCCTTCCCCAACCTCACCCCTACCAGAAGCCACCAATTGTAAAGAGCTACACTTCAGCAACCTTATCATAATTTTTAAGAGTTTTGAGGGGCTGGAGAGATGGCTCAGAGGTTAAGAGCACTCCCTGCTCTTCCAAAGGTCTTCAGTTCAATTCCCAGCAACCACATGGTGGCTCGTAACCATCTATAATGAGATCTGGTGCCCTCTTCTGGTGTGCAGACATACATGCAAGTGAAACATTGTATACATGATAAATAAATCTTTTAAAAGAGAGTTCTCTTCAATGGCTTCCTATCTAGGTTTATATATATATATATATTCATTGAGCAATATCTTGATGATTTACATCTTTTTAATTGAGACATAAAAAGAAGGCAATATTCTGCTTGTTTAAAATGCCAAGTTTAATATAAGCATTAAACTAATCACAAGCAGACTTCCTGTTTGTATAATGAATTGATTTTTACATTCCTATTTTCACATAGCAAACCCTTAAGCCTACCCTTATATAGTAAAACATATCTCTGGGTGTCAACACATGAACTCATGAAGCCAAATCACTCACCGTAAATGTAAAAGACAGAGGCCCAGCCAATGTACTGTACCAATACTCCTGCAAGGGGCATAGCAACCACCGCTCCAGCATAGGAACCTGGAAGCAGAAAAGATTAAAGGACACTGACCAATCATCATATGAGCCTGGTGAGCCCAGGCAGAGTGCATGTGATGAAATACAAGTCATGCGCCTCCATGATTCAGTCAGGGGTTCCCAGGGAACATTATTGCTGTTGTTAGCATGCAGGGGACTAAAGCAACCTCTCTGAAACTGAGCTTATACCCCAGTCTCCGAAGTGCACCTTAAAACAGAGCATCTAGGAGAGCAAAGTCTTCAGGGTGTTCTTTAACTTCACTGAGAGACATTTCCAGGGATTAGACAATTTTGGGGATGGGGGGATGGGGGCACCGCAGTTTAGAATTCCATGAGCAAACAGAATCTAGAGGTGAGAAAAGGTTTGATGCAGCCAGGCACAGTGCTGGCTGCCAAAGACAGCGAGTCCAGGAACATGGAGCCTGCTTTCAGAGCTCCTAGGAACCCCCTTAAATGCTTTTATAACCTTTTCAAAAATAAAATATAACACACACACACACACACACACACACACACACACACACACACACCCCTCACTCAGGAAGATTCCAAGTTGTTAGGAGGACTACCTCCATTCACTCCCTAAATGGGTACATTTTCAAAATCATTTCCATTGAATAAAACTTGCAGGAGACCAGTGTCCTGGGTGATGTGGCTATAGTGGGACTAAAGATCAAGTGAAGCCACTACCCCCAGGGTTCTACACATCACCAATGTGCCATAATATAAGAACTGCCCAACAAACCACTCGAGTACCATTCTCAATGGGATATTGATGGCTTATCGGTATGCCACACCCCAACACTGACCACGGCAGGGACATAGTGGACTCCGGAGCCATACTATGACCCAGGATTGTTTCAAAGGCAGGTTTTTTTAAATAAGAAAAACCATAAGCACGTCACAACCAGGTAACCAGGTGGAAGGCAAGGGGGAGGGCAACACTACATTATTTTGACCAGTTAAACACAAAAAGAATTGGTTTTGTTCTGAGCACAATGTCCTGGTAGCTAGACAAAATATTTTAAGCTGATTGGCTAGGATTTAGGGTAAGGGAGCTCTTGGAGGCTTTCCAGCTCTCTGGGAGTAAGGACACAGCAGGATGTTGCAGCCTTAACTCTAATAGAACATCATTTATCTTTAACCCAAGCAGAACATGCATTTATCATATATTGTTTTATTCTAAGCAGCAAACATTGAACCTTCCTGGTTTCAGGAATGTAGGGCCTGAGAACGTGAACTTAATTTCACCTTATAATCAAAATGGAGACTCAGGAGTTAAACGGCTTCTGATTCGCTAAGAGCCATAGCTGGTGTTAACAGAGGAGCCACAGTTATGCTAAGAACTAAAGTAGGTCTCAATGAAGGGGCTATAGAGTTTAAGCAGGTTAAATAGGTTACAACAAAGGCGAAGCTAAACTGTTTATCAGATTTCTTTTGGGAAACCCAGGAAAAATAACAGGCTAGTTTCCTTGGGTATAAAAACAGACTTCTTGAGTATCCCTGAATTTACCTTTACATTAAATGGGTTACCTGGTGCTAACTGGCTAGTTTTCTCTTGCTCTGGGTCTTTGCCCTGCTGCCATGCACTGGAAGTCACTGAAATGGTCAATTTGCCTTTTTGTTTTTTGTTTCTGCCATTTGTCAGCCCTTTTCTGCCCATGAACCAACCACTCCTGCTTGGCCCCTTTGTAACAACCATTCTATCTTATGAATTGAACTGTTGATGATTCTAGAAAGGAAAAAAAAAAAAACCAATTGAGATCTTCAAACTTAGACTGTGGTGATTTTGTCCTTTGACATTTCTTGCTTTGTGGATACTGAACTTTATGGACTTGTGTGAGCATATCTGTCCTGTCTGGAAAAGACAGTGGGGACCAGAAGGGGCCACCTGGTTTCCCCATCCTTCTGCAGCTCCTGGACATCTGGTAGGAAAACTAAAGCCCTGTAGATTCCTAGCAAATGCTAACTGGATCTGTGAAACTCGCCCCTGGGCCATGGATGAGAAGTTGTTCCTGAAGACAAACGGTCGCCATGAAAGCAGAGTTCATTGTGCACATCTAACACTAAGCAACATCTTCCGGAAGTGGGTGATGCTCCAGGGAAGTAAGAAAATGTCACACCTGCCTACGCTGGGCCTTATCTCTGAGACAGGTGCAGCCTGGGACCTGGAATATATGACTGTGAGATCTGAGGAAGTAGGAAGACTCACTCGCAGATAAGATAAGAATGAAATCCCCACCTCTTGGGGTTGCTGTGTACGTCAGGATGCTCTGTAAGCTTTGCCACATAAATGCCAAACGCTAATACTTTTATTACATACAGAACAGCTAAGCACGTGTTTTCTTTTGAGGCAGGCTATTATGTAGCGTAGGGTGGCCTTGAATTCATTACATATGACTGTGAACTATTGATCCTCCTGCCTCCACCTGCCAGGTGCTGCATTTCTATTCTGTGTCAGCACATCTGTTCCTCGGTGGTACTGGGACCAAACCCAGATCTTCCTGCAAACTAGACAAGTGCTCTCTCAAGTGAGCTAAAACCTCACCACTAAGGTACATTGATTTTAAACCTTAGAATTCCTCACAGAAATAAAGCAAGCATGGTAGATCATAAATTAGCAATGCAATCGCTACTTCCTCCTCTTTCTCTCTATCTCTGTCTCTCTCTGTCTCTGTCTCTTTTTCTCCCAACCAGCGTGTGCATGCATGGGCACCGCGGGCAATGTCTTCTGCCACAGGGAGCAGTAGGGTGAAAATGACATGAGCAAAGGAGTCCTTGAGACAGAATCAGAAAGAATGAGCAGCTATAGTGCACGCTGTGTGCTAAATACAGAGCCAAGCATTCTGAACCCAGAATTTTTTTATTTAGCTTCTTTCAACCTGATAAGGGAGATATAAATATTCTCCTCCATTTTATAGGGGGGGAAAAAAAAACCAAGGCTGGGGACACATGAGTTGTCTATGGTGACAGAGTGTAAGATCTTACTCTGTGGTTTTGTTTTTTTTGTTTTTGTTTTTGGTTTTTGGTTTTTTTTGTTTTGTTTTTTTGGTTTTTGTTTTTTTTTTGTTTTTTTTTTTGTTGTTTTTTTTTTTTTTTTTGGTTTTTCGAGACAGGGTTTCTCTGTGTTAGCCTTGGCTGTCCTGGACTCATTTTTTAGACCAGGCTGGCCTCGAACTCACAGCAATCCACCTGCCTCTGCTTCCTGAGTGCTGGAATTAAAGGTGTGCGCCACCACTGCCCGGCTACTCTGTGGTTTTTCAACCCTGCCTCCTTCACCATCAAATGTCAACAATTCCCCACCGTAAGAAACATTCCATCACTGGAAAAACTCTACCTGACTCAGACTGCCTCCCCTGTCTATCACTCTCCCTCTTCTACAGTCACAGCTCCAACAGCATCTCCTGACAGCCTCTTGAGCTTGTTCCAAGTGGGCCACCCAGCCCTTGGGCTACCCTAGAGAGCAGAGCGGATGTTACTGCTGAGGGCAGACAAAGCCCTCAGGGAGTGGTGTGCTTGGAGAAGGGATGAAGGTGCTGGAGAGACTCCTGAGTTCTGTTCTCACTAGCCATGTTAATTTCATCTGTTTTCCCCAGTTTCCTCAACTCTAAGACAATGGGCTGTGGTCCCATTTGTAGAGTCTTTTCCAATTCCTGTATCTTTTTGAGACTAAGGATGGATTCACTTCAAGCTTAAGTTTCCTTTTAATGATATTTCTCTTAACTGTTATTTGAGACAAAGCCACACCTTAGCTGGGAAATGTAATAAGGCCTGTAGCCTTGACCAGGTATCTTTCCTTGAATCAAACCATTTTTAAATCAGTCTTCTTAGGGTTATAAAACCACTCCAAGAGTGAGGTGTGGCAATTTTTCCTGGCATATCAAAGTGAAAGATCTTGTCCATCAACTGTCATAGAAAGTAAGGCCAAGGGTCACACCACCCACAGTCAGTAGGTAGAGTTAACATCTTCTGGGGTTGGTTGGAACTTTTATAGGGTAGAGAGACACTCTGGCAATCAAGAGGGCAAATAAGAAACTAAAGGCATCTCAACTATGCACTCTTTCCAACTCCACACAAAACAGGGACACAGACATCAAAGCCCTAGGGAATATTTCATGATGCTAATGATGGCTGAAAGGAGAAGTAGATATGATAAGAAAGATAATTGTTGGAGCTACAGAGATGGATCAGAGGTCAAGGGCATTGGCTACTTTTCCAGAGAACCCTGGCTCAGTTCTTAGTACCTGCATGGCAGCTCACAACCATTTGTAACTCCAGCCTCAGGTGACCCAGGGCCACCTGCTAGCCTCCATAGGCATCAGGCATGCACGTGGTATGTAGGCACACATGCAGGCAAAAATACCCATACACACAAAATAAAAAATAATTTTAAAAGAAAAATTAAAACATTCATATTAATAAAGAGGAAGGTTAATTTCTCCCCTCAGTAAAGAATTTCAAATCAGCTTTATCTTAGGAAAGACATGATCGCTTCAAAGACTTGATTAGATTGACTCATCAGGTTAAGGCAACTGCCACCAACACTGATGACCTGAGTTCAATCCCCTGGATCCACATGGTGGAAGGAGAGAACATATACATATGCCCTGGCACACGGCATCCATGTACATGTGCACAGAGAGAGAGAGAGAGAGAGAGAGAGAGAGAGAGAGAGAGAGAGAGATTGTAATTTTAAAAACAAATCAGATTGCTAGGGGTGGTAGAACACACTTTGCAAGCACAGCCCTAGGAAAGCAGAGGCAGAAGGACTATGAGTTGGAGGCTAGCCTGGGCTACATAGCCAACTCTGTCTTAAAAACACCCTCCAAAGATCAAGTTCCCACAGATACACCAATTCAAACAGCTATTTATGTACCGAACTGCCTTCATAACTGAAGAAGATGGCTGAACCTTGCAAGGATATACTATTTTCTTAAAGAGAAAAAAATTAACATCTTTAAAAAATTTTTAAATTATGAATGAAACATTTGTTATGTGGAGTCATGCTGATAAAATATTGGCTCAAGGAGACAGTGAAGTGGGAATTCAGAGATTTTGTACAAAGGGGCTTTGGCTCCCTCGGTAAAGAATCTAAGTCCAGTGGTTACCTACTGCAGCCCGGTGGTTACCTACTGCAGCCCGGTGGTTACCTACTGCAGCCCAGTGGTTACCTACTGCAGCCCAGTGGTTACCTACTGCAGCCCAGTGGTTACCTACTGCAGCCCAGTGGTTACCCTCTGCAGCCCAGTGGTTATCTACTGCAGCCCAGTGGTTACCCTCTGCAGCCCAGTGGTTACCTACTGCAGCCCAGTGGTTACCCTCTGCAGCCCAGTGGTTACCTACTGCAGCCCAGTGGTTACCTACTGCAGCCCAGTGGTTACCTACTGCAGTCCATGGTTACCTACTGTAGTCTAATGGTTACAACTGCAGTCCAATGGCTAACTTACTGCAGTCCATGGTTACCTACTGCAGAGCAGTGGTTATCTACCGCAGTCCAATGGTTACATAGACTGCAAAAGTAACTGGCGTTCAGTGACTCAATCTTTGCTCCATTATTGAAAATGAGCCCCAAGTCAAGGGGAGGGTGGGGATGTTTGTATTTTATTAGAGTAAAAACCAAGGAGTCACATAATCCCAGCTCTCTGCAGACAGATGCAGAAGGATCCCAAATTCAAGTTCAGACTAGGCTAGGTGGACCCTGCCTCAAAGAAAGGAAGCAGGGCTCAGGGGGTTGCTCAGTGGGCGAAACACCTGCTGCACACGCCCCAAACCTCTGCAAACTGGGCACGGTGGGGAGCACCTGTAATCCCAAGGCTCCTACACAAAGATGGGAGGCAGAGACAGGAGAAACATGGAAGCTTGAAGGGCAGTTAGCCTGTCATGTGCAGTAATGAAACAACAAAAGACCTTCTCTCAAACGAGGTGGAAGGTGAGGACTGATGCCCAACGTTTTTTTTTGGGCCTCTGCACCTGCACTGTGGAATGTGCTCATGCAGAAACCCGCGCGCGCGCGCGCCCACACACACACACACACACACACACACATCAGCAGCAGCAGCAGCAGCATTAACCACACACATAGGCATGCAAAAATAAGAAGCAGTAGTTAAGAGTCAAAAATCATGGGCTAGAGACACAAATGGCTTATCAATTAAAAGCCACAGGTTCGGTTCCCACAGCACACACATGGATGCTGACAACGCTCTGTAACTCCAGTTCCAGGTGATCCAATGCCTTCCTTGGGCCTCCTCAGGTACTGGGAACATGCAGACACGTGCAAGCAACACTTACACAGTAACTCTTTTTTTTTTTTTAATGTCAAAAATCAGTTACAAGTAAAAGTAAATAAAACTCTTTACAAAAACACTCTCTAAGAATATTTGGCTAAAATGTATTCTAAATATAGTAACTGTAGCTCTTTTCATAGTAAATGATTCTTTTTAAGGGTAAAAATAGTTTTTTAAAACTTAGATTTATTTTCATAACTGCACTATAATGCAACATTAATGGTCTGTCTATAGAAAAAAAAAAGTCAGACACACCTAAGTTCTAATCCTAACTGCCCAGCCATATTGTAACGTCTATAAACTAAGGTACTTCTGCCTTCCTGGGCCCCTTCTTCTATGATAAACATTTTAAATGCATTTTATAACTGTGCTGGTGGCTCTCGTTTCTCTCACTGCTCAGTTCTAAGATAACCCCTTTAGTACACTGATTCCTCTCAGCCATGCATAGAAGACCTGGCTTGAAATGAGGAAACTTTGGCAAGATAAAAGTACAGAGACCCAGTCTGTAGGCTGTTGCTTTGCTCTGTTGAGCCCAAGGGACATGTCCCATGAAAGTCTTCACCTACCAGGAAAGTGGGATAGATGTGAGGACATCTAGGTGACTCTAGATGTGGGACTCTAGGTGAGAGAAGCATGGGAGAATGGGGGAATAGAAGGATCCAGAGGGTCCTAGAAACCTACAAGTAGAACATTATGACGGGCAGATCTGGGCCCAGGGATTCTGTTCAAACTATGGCACCAACCAAGGACAATATGTGCAATAAACATCGAACCCCTACCCAGATCTAGCCAATGGACAGGACATTCTCCACAGATGAGTGAAGAGTGGGGTCTGACTTTCACACGAACTCTGGTGCCCCATATTTGACCACGTCCCCTGGATGAGGAGGCCTGGTGGCACTCAAAGGAAGGACAGCAGGTTACCAAGAAGAGACTTGATACTCTATGAGCATATACAGGGGGAGGAGGTCCCCCTCAGTCACAGTCGTAGGGGAGGGGAATAGAGTGAAAGTGGGAGGGAGGGAGAAATGGGAGGATACAAGGGATGGGATAACAATTGAGATGTAACAAGAATAAATTAATAAATAAATAAATTTTTTTAAAAGTTCAGAGACTCAAGAATTGAAGTCATGTCATTACTTGGGGATCGCTGGTCTACTTTCAGCTGAGATGAGCAGACTCCACTTCATTTTTTTTTATGTGGAATATAATGCCCACAATTAGGTCTCCTGGTAGTTACGTGTAGTAAGGAACGTCCCATACCATGAGCCAAGTATTCTCAGCTCAGCTCCATGACAACATCTTTGCAACCTCACGCAAGGCGCTGTACTTCTGCTTCATTGTGAAAATAAGGGGGACACAGAACTTGGCAATCCCATCTCTTCTACTTCCAAGACATCTTATGACTTTCTTGTCTGTTTGTTTTATGTGCGTATGAGGGGCATACACCCACCATGGCACAGGCATGGAGGTCGGAGGACAACTTGCGGAAATTGGTTCTCTCCTTCTACCATGCGAGTCCCAGGGCTTGAACACACCTACGGGCTGAGACAGCTCAGTGGGATGGATATAGACCAGCAACCACTCACCTTAGGAATTCTGTCGGGTGAGGGAGAAAAAAAAATGTTCTTTTGAAGACTCTTGGTAGAGTTCTCAGTTACTTGAAGCCAAAAGAGTTCCTAAACCAATTTATGATTCTAACATGCTTACCACAAAAAGAAGTCGTGGCCAGTCGACTTCTCTCCAGGGGAGGTGCCCACTTACTCCACATCCCATGGCAGGCCGGGTAGGTCACGCCCTGGCAAAAAGATTAAACATTGATGGTTAATTTTTTTCCCACTTCCTTTCTGTGTTTAAAATGTAAATGCTCTGCTTCACACAAACCACGATATGAAAATATCATGTGTTTGCGTTGCCAGCTACAGAGTCTGGGTTCCTCTTAAATTTTTATGCTGAGATCTAATCCCGAGTGTGATGGCGTTTGAATATGGGTGTTTGGGGGAACAAGGGAACAAAGGTGGAGGCCTCGTGGAAGGAATTAGTGCCTTACAAGGAGAGACCCTGGCAGGCCCTGTGAGGCGAGGACCCAGAGATGGCTGCCAGTCAATGGCCCACAAAGCAGGCCCTCATCAGTCACTGAACATGTTGGCAGCACATGTCCTGGACATCCTGGCTCTGGACCATAAGAAATGAATGCCTGTTACGTGTGGTACTCTATTACTGATGCCCAAACAGATGGTTAAAGACATTAATTATATAATTTAACTCATCTTGACTCATAACGCCAATCCCAACATTCAAAAGTATAGTTCAAATATAAGTGTGGTGGAGAATCAGAAAGATGTCATGCTATTAAAAATATGGGTGCAGGAAATGATTTCCACCATCAGCCAATTTGTCTCCTCATTTCCGGGCACAGAATCTGAGGCTCAGATTTGTTGGTCTTCACAGCTAATAATGTCACATTTCTTTGTGCCACATCACTAGTTATTGGAGTACAGCGTATGTCCTCCTAACAGGACTAAAGTTGGACTGGATAGTGAGCAGCAATCTAGATTTTTTCTTTCTTTCTTTTCTTCTTATGGAGGGTAAATGGGAACTGAGCATAGGGCTTGGCACGTGCTAGACACGTATTCTATCACTAGTATGCACTAGCCTCTCTTAAGTTCTGTTTTGCATCAGGGCCTCACTTAAGTTTTCCCAGGAAAGCCTCAAACTTGAGGTTCTCCTGTCTCAGTCTCCTCTGTAACTGAGATTATAGGCCTGCACCGTCCATCACTAGGCCCAAGGGGAGTCTCAGTTACTGCGGATACACATACAACCTATGTTTTATGTCAGAATGTAATGAGTACAGTCAACCCACGGTTTCAAAGATGAAAAAAAGGGGGTCTCTAGAGAACCCCAAAAATTGAGAAAAGGGGGCTTACTTCAGGAGCTGAGCGTTCTAAAACACCCTGATTTCTCTGGCAATGATGAACACTGTAAAGAAAGGGTCTCTCGCCAAGCGTGGTGGCGCACGCCTTTAATCCCAGCACTCGGGAGGCAGAGGCAGACGGATCGCTGCGAGTTCGAGGCCAGCCTGGTCTACAAAGTGAGTCTAGGACAGCCAAGGCTAACACAGAGAGACCCTGTCTCAAAAAAAACAAAAAAAAAGAAAGAAAGAAAGAAAAAGAAAGGGTCTCTCCTACCTCCACTAGACCCTGCAAAATCCTCACACACATGACGCAACCATAATGCACTCTAGCTGCAGAAGGGATAAACATGTTCAGAGTCGACGTCAGGAAGATGGCGGCTCCAAAGACCCTAGGGGACCAAAGCACTGTATTATTGTCCAGTATGATGATGGCTAAAAGTACTTCAGTTAAACATGAGAAAACAGCCTAAAAGGTCATGAAATACCACAATGAAAATGAAGAGAAATTAACTCAGAGAAGTAGACAGTGTGCTAAAATCTGCCCTGTCCCTGGCTAGACCCCTGGGATGCCTTGATTTTCAGCTTCCAGCCGATGGACCATTTGTGCTTACATTCATGGAAGGTCAGAGATGCCGAACCTGCATGGTGCCCTAGAAGTCTGCGAGATGATTGTGCCAAGGGGAACTTCCGGTGCCCCTGAAACCCAGGGATGCCGAACCTGCATGGTGCCCTAGAAGGCCGTGGGATGATGGTGCCAAGGGGAGCTTCCAGTGCCCCTACATCCAACCAGGTTTCGTTCAAGTGACCCTTCCTATTTGTGACTTCTGCATGTTTGGGGCGGTGTCTCCTGCTTTCCACTGTGCTCTCAAAAGACCAAAAGAGCACACTGACCATCCAAGATGCAGCTTGGGACCACGCTGCGATCCTGTCTTACTCCCCAGTTCCCGACGTAGCCACTCGCTCTCTCCTTCTTGCTAGCCCAAAAATCTCTAGGAAAGAACGAAGAAGAAAAAGGCAGGCACCATTTTCTTCTCTCCTCTCAGAATTTTCGTTTAGGCAGAGTCATGTGAGTGTGTGTTGTGTGTCTGTGTGTGTGTGTGTGGTATGTGTGGTGTGTATGTGTTTGCTATACGTACGTACATACATACATAATACATACATAATACATACATACATACATACATACATACATACATATCCCAAGCTAGCCTTGAACTCAACACTTAGCTAAGGATGACCTTGAATTTCAGATCCCCCTACCTCTACCTCCTGAATGCTGGGACTACAGATGTATTCTACCACATTTGATTTTATGCAGTGCTGGGCACTAACCCTAGGGCTTTGTGCCTATTAGGACACCACCCTACCACCTGCACTACATCCCCAGATGCCCCTCCACACATATTTTAATGACACTCCCACTTTTCCTTACATACTAGGAAATCTTTATATGTGTGGTTTTCTCCTAGAGGCAGGAGCGTAAGCAGTGACCAGTGAAGAGTCGGTGGCATTCAGGACTTGATCACTTCTTAAAGGAATACAGTAGGCAAGTAACAGCAGGAAGTGAAAGACACAAGGTAGATGAGGACAGAAGTAAAGACGATCGTATATATGTATAGATATATATTTTTTGATGGTGGCTTTCAAGCATTACGCCTTAACTCTAAAAAAATACATTTCATATTAAGCTGAGTTCAATCCGCTATAGCCCACATAAAAGGCCAATTTTAGTGCGAGCCTAAAGTCAGGCAAAGGAGAGATGAGGACAGGGGAATCTCTGGGATTTGCTGGCCACATAATCTAGTTGAATCCGGTAGCTTTAGGTTCAGTGAGAGACGCTGTCTCAGGAAAATAAGGTGGTGTGTGATTGAAGAAGGCATCTTACATCAACCATAGGCTCCTATGTGCGCGCGTGCACACACACACACACACACACACACATACACACACACACACACACACAGGTATTGTGTGTATATATGTATGTATTTATGTGTGGGTGTGTATATAAATATGTACATTTCATATTACAGCCCAGTCCAGTCTATACTTATATACACACATGCAAGTGAGACCAGTTTCAGAAACCAATACTCTCATGGGTCATATAGTCAGATGTTTCGTTGTCTTTATTCTCTTTAATTACGTTCTCTTCTGTTCCCCTCTTCTTCAGATAAAATTCCCATTGGCAAATCACTATACTGATTTCACAACTGTGTAAGCTGTGGTTTCAGAGATAGAAAACAAAATAACTGCCTCGCAAAATTTGATCTACTTCACGAAGTGGACTTGTGCAACGTCTCATGACAAGCATGCTAGGCAGGAGCTGGAAGTGTGGGCCACTCCTCTTCTGCAACAGGAGCCAGACTACAGCATCTCCCTCAAACGCACACGCTCTTCTCATCCAATACTTCAGTGAGAGAAAACTCCCCCCCCCTTTCTGAGACACTTCACTCTGTTGTGGAGAGTTAGCTCCTCAGACAACTGCGGAGTCATTGGAGAGCGATAAAAGCAGCCTGTGGTCTAAAGGTAAGGACCCGGGGTCCACAAGACACAGCTCCTGCTGTGCTGGTGACAGTAACATGAACACATAGACGTATAAAAGGTCACTGCTCCAAAACACAACTTAAACTAATGTTTCATTTCTCAGATGAGGAAACTGGGGACCCAAAAGAGAAAGAAGTGACTCAGTAGAGGTAATTCGGTGAGCCAGTGAGAGGACATGACCACGCTCTCTGACTCACAAATGATTATTCTTTTTACAACATAATCATGTAATGAATTACAAGGTAAATTACATTGTTGGGGTGGGGGGAAGCAAATCTCTTAAAAATAGCTCCACCGGGGAACAAGGTCTCGGAATTGCCTCTGCCTGCATGGCTCCTGTTTTCCACTCTGCACCCCTACGCTAAGAACAAATACACAGATTTTAAAAGGTCCAAGGCTCTGTGGTATCCGAGGCCATCCTCACCATGTCCTTTACTCTTACCTGTTAGCAGCAAACTTGTTTGAAATGAAGCCACCGGGAATTTGTGTCACAATGTAACCCCAGAAAAAAGATCCGTGGATAAGACCCACAGTCTCTGGATCCCAGTTAAACTGCGCCATCTGGAAACAAGAATTCAGATACAATTATGTTTGAGGAACAGTTGATATGCTGTGTCACCATGTGACAGCTTCGTGAGGCCTTTCATCCTCAGCAAGTACTTCAGGAAGACACCTTGAATACTTAGGCTACAAGGGGTCTCTGGTCTTACAAATTTACCTGCTAGCGAGGGGGAAAAGATGCACAAATTTAAGTCCACTTATGTGTATAAAATGTGACACACCAAATATTGTGTGCTAAGGAGAAAACAAGACAGTTTGTGAAGGAAGCAAAACAAGCCTTGTACATAGCACGTGATTTATGCCATGTTCAGCTGCCAATGCAGTGATAGTCGGAAGATAACTATAGTCTTAGGTCTTTCAGGTCCTTTAATTTTTTTCATTCTTTTTTTTTTTTTTAAAGAGCTACAGACATAGTTTAGTAATTAAAGAACCCACCTTGCATGAAGAAAACCCTGGGCTCAATATCCAGATGGAAAAAAAAACAAAAACAAAAACAAAGTTACCATTGAATTATCAAATATATTTTGTTGGGGATGTGGCTCAGTGGTAGAGTGGTGACCTTGCTTGTGTCAGAACTCTAGATTTAATCTCCAGGACAAATAAGAAACAGACAAGTCCTCTTTTATCATTGTTTTAAGATAGGGTCTCATTATGTAACCCAGGCTGGCCTCAAACTTGTGACCCCTCAGCCTCAGCTTCCTGAGAATTGGGATTAGAGGTATGACCAATACCTGGCTGAGTCTCTCTTTCTCTCTCTCTCTCTCTCTCTCTCTCTCTCTCTCTCTCTCTCTCTTTCTCTCTCTTTCTTTCTTCTTCTTCTTCTTCTTCTTCTTCTTCTTCGTCTTCTACTTTCCCTGCTTATTTATTTATTTATTTTATATCCCATCCCAATCACAGCCCCCTCCCTCCTTCCTCCAAGTCCCATCTTTCCACCCTCTTCCCACTTTCCTCCACCCCTTCTTCTCAGAGAAAGGTGCCCCCACCACCACCACCCTACACCCTATCCCCATGCTGCACCAGGACTAAGCTCATCCTCTTCCAGTGAGGCCAGACAAGGCAGCCCAAGTGGAAGTGACCCAAGAGCAGGCAACAGAGTCCATGCCAGAGGCAACCCCTGTTCCAGTTGTTAGGGAACCCACATGAAGACCAAGCTGCCCATGAACTCCATAATTGTACAGGGGCCTAGGTCTAGCCCATGCCTGCTCTTAGGTAGGTGGCTCAGTCCCTGTGAGCCCCCATGGGCCTAGGTTAACTGACTAACCTGTAACTCTCCACAGATCAGCTAAGTAATTCTCTCGCGCCACTCGTGGGAAGCACGCCGAGTATGTATTTGAAAGACTTCCCTGTTTGTAGTGCTTATCCGGCCCTTCAAATGAGCCTCCCCAAAATATCTTGGTGTAAAATAAATATGTTTTCCCATGGAATAAAACACAGACAGAGAAATGCCAGCCACTCGGAGCACTGTCACCCTGATGGTCACTCTCGGCTGATCCCGGACTTGTTCCATGTGAACAACAGAGGAACAGGCTGCCATGAGTTAGCATGTACATTTGTTGTTGTTTGGTTGGGTTCTGGTGAGGTTATTGTTCTTGCTATTAAGGGGGGCTGTTATTGTTTGGGGTCCATATTTGGGCTTAGGTTTTCCCTTTTATTTCCTTTTCTTCTTCTTTGGTTAGCTTTTGGGGACAGGATCTTGTTATGTAACCTAGTTTGTCTTTGAACTCACCATTTAGCTAGAGCAGGGCTGGACTCCTCCTTGCCCCTCACCCCCACCCCCTACACCTAGGTCTCCTGAGTGCTAGGATTGCAGGTACAAGCGACCATACCTAGTTCCTAATCTCCTACCCTTGCTGCCAGACAGACTGAGAGGAACCATATTTTAGCTCTTAATCAGATCCTCTAAACAAAACCACAGGACCTGGAGAGCACACTGTACCAAAATGTCTTTCCCATAGGCCCCAAAGTAGACCCTGATGACCTGCTGTCTTCTCCCGCACCAGACAAATGCGAACAGTGTCTTGTTTTGATTTGTGTCTCCACAGGCAAGCTCTAATCAGCTAGCCTTGCTCACAAAAGGCTGGGAAAATACCTGCGATACACATCTGAAACCCCACCAGCACTCTTTATTTTAAATGCATTGAGTGTTTCTCTCCCTCCATCTCACCTCCTTACCTCACCACCATCCCCCAGAACAAGAAGGCTATCTGTCTCAGACAGACTCAGCTGAGGCATCCAAAACAGACTAAAGCGTCTCCATGGTGCTGCCTCCCTCCACAAGAACATTCTCTATGAATGACAGGGGAAAGCCTGCGTGCCAGCTAAAGACCTTTTTTTCACCAACTGACATCAAATTTCCCCAAGGCCGGTCCTTGGCAGGGGACTACCGTAGGTGACGCTAACAGATGTGACATCAAAGAGAAGACGACTGTGTTGTTGGCTGAGGAAATAGTACCTCCCACGTCCCCTTCTCACTGTCACACGGCACTCAGAAACAGTCCAGGCTTCGTGTCACACAATATCTTCATATAAAACCATGTAAGCAATCCATGGCTTCCCAGACACCAACATGGGAAACCCAGGTCTAAGCATGCATCCAAACACAGACATCCAGTTATGGGGTGGCTCAAGGGGATGCGTTTTCATTTATTCATCCCATAATTTATGAGGCCTAGGTAGGAAACAAACTAGATTTATGTTTCCAATATTCATAGAGCAGTTTGTTAAAGAACTCCGGTGCTTCTGTATGACACCAGGCCAAACTCAAGAACTAAAATGATGCCTCCTTGCTCATCACACTTTTACCAGGTCTCTGTCCATCGAGCAGTGGTTTTTCTGGGATGTGTGGAGGAGTCCCGTGTGTCTGTAAACTTGGATGGGGAAAAGTCAGGTTTTTTTTTTTTAAGCTTAATATATAATATTTTTTTACTAAAATTTGCTTTCACAAAAATATTGTGCAAAACAATTTCTTGATTTGTTTTTGTTTGCTTTGTTTTTCCAAGACAGGATTTCTCTGTGTAGCCTTGGTTGTCCTGGACTCACTTGGTAGACCAGCCTGGCTTTGAACTCACAGAGGTCCACCTGCCTCTGCCTCTTGAGTGCTGGGATTACAGGCGTGCGCCACCACACCAGGCTTCAACTTCTTGATTTGTATACTATCTGGGGTAAAACCTTGGAATAAAATGCTCTGGGGTGGGTTGCTTTGGTTCATGTTTCTAGAACGCTCCTTTTCCCTGGAATTACTCTAGGTCCATGGGCAATCAGCAAAGTTGCACTCCAGTGTTCTAATAAAACCACAGAAAAGTCAGCATTTTTATCTTCACTACCTACTGACTGAAATTTAGAATTTTTGAAAATATAAACATAGTTTAAAACATGGTAATATCGGTGTCACGGGTGAAAGCCAGAAACATGTTCATATGAAATTATAGTTATTGCCATGTTCTCAAACTAGTATTTATACTTCAACCTTAAAAATACAGCAATTTCAGGCACTTTGCTAGGTTTTTTCATCTAATGCACTAGTAAGAAAGCTTGTTTCTATACCATAAATTTAATTTTAAGTATATTCTTCTACATTTAATACTGCCTAAAAATGGGCACCTTAGATGCAGGCAGAGTCGATGGCTGCACTCTTCCAAGTCAGGGTATGCAAGTCGTCAATAGTTCCTGCCCTGTGAACAAATCTGGCAGAGATATTAGGCCAGAAAGCTAAAGATGAGGCTCCAATGTTATAAAGTATATCGGGTGACTGGTCAGGCAGTAAACTGTCTTAAATCAATTTGTGCATTTTGGAAGCTGCTAACCCACACTGCTGGTTCACTCAGGAATTTAAGTTTTATTCCTTCTCAAGTCTCTGAGGGGCACTGAAGACAAGAAAGTATAGTTTTACAACCAAGTTTAGTTGGTTAGGGGACAAGATCGTTTTAGATCAAGATAAAGACGTTAAGTTATTAGAGTTGAGATAGGATAGATATTGAATCTTATTTGGAAACTTAGACCCAACAAGACAGGAAAGACACTAACTTCAAACTGGACGAATGCAGATGGCCAATTCACTATGAATGTAACATGTACAGAACTCATTATTCTCATGATTGTCACATGGTTCTCCCCACTGTATGTAGTTTGTTTTATATATGTGTAATAAAATAAAAGTATTAAAGATAATAATCGCCTCCCTTTGTAATTGTTTGTCTACTATGCCAAGAATTTCAAACATTATCTTGGACCAAAGGTTCACCAAATTGTTCACAAGTTTCAAGGGGTTCATAGCACAGAAAAAGTGGGGAGTCTCGTGTCCCTAACACATCATGGTTTGTCTGTCTGTCTGCCTTACAGTCCTTTACACACAATGTTCCTTTTTTTTTAACATTTTTCTTCCTATTCCACCAAATCCCTGTCTGGCTCAGCCATCGCTTTCTGTGGTCACAACAACAACATTGTGGTTGGTATACTCACACCTAGAGAAGCCCAAGTGTCTGAGACAGCCACACTGACATAGCAACGGTCACACCAAATTGTCCCTTATGCCATGTGTCTCCTGGACAACGTCCTGGTCAGTCACATTCACCTTACTATCCCTATCACCGTGTCTAGGACCCAGAATGAGGTTTGTCACTCTATGGGTTTGTTACATTAATTAGTGAATTACTCTGTTTGCTTTTACACAACTAACACACATACACACACAAACACACACACACACACACACACACACACACACACACACACTTGCTCCATACCAACCTGGATTTCTGGTTTCCCATCCACATACACAGTGCTATTGTTGACCATTTCCACAATGGCCACTCCAAGGTTGCACCGAATCCCAAAGGAAATGCAGAAGCCCAGCCCGCTCATGACAGCGATGATGTACCGCTTGGGAATGCCACAGCAGCTGCAGTCACAGATGGGGAGATGTGTCCTGGATGTCTGCACGGGCCTCCCTTCTTCATTCAGCTCAATGTTGTCTTCTTCTTCGTTGCTCCCATCGATTTTCCTGTGTCACAAAGACAATTGAAAGCGAATAGAAGCCAGTGTTCAAAGTGAGGGAAAATACACATAGTGAAAATGAGAATGGTGCCAGGGAACAGAAAGAGGAAACCCTGCAGAAGGGTGGGAAGTGTATTTTAAAAGTTATTGTCATCATCATCATCATCAATCATCATCACTATCATCATCACCACCATCACCACCATCCTCCTCCTCACCACCACCATCCTCCTCCTCACCACCACCACCATCACCTCCACCACCACCATCACCACCACCATCATCATTACCACCACCACCACCATCATCACAACCATCATCACCACCACCATCATCACAACCATCATCACCACCACCATCATCATCATCATCATCATCACCACCACCACCATCATCATCACCACCACCACCACCACCATCATCATCACCACCACCACCACCACCATCATCACCACCACCACCACCACCACCACCATCATCACCACCATCATCATCACCACCATCATCACCACCACCATCATCACCACCATCATCATCACCACCATCATCATCACCACCATCATCACCACCACCATCATCATCACCACCACCACCACCACCACCACCATCACCTCCACCACCACTACCACCATCACCACCATCATCACCACCACCACCACCACCACCATCATCACCACCACCACCACCATCACCACCACCATCATCATCATCACCACCACCATCATCACCATCATCATTAAAGTAGACAATATTGGCTAAAATGACTAATGCTCTAGATTTTGTGTTGGACTTTCATGGGCACTAAATCATTCAGATCTGCTGTATTTGGCCATATACACCCGTCATCCCAGCATGTGGTAGGCGAGGGCAGGAAGGAAGGTCTCAAATGTAAGTCTGAGCGATACAGCAAGTCTAATTGCATCCTGGGCTGCAGAGTGGGGCCTTATAGAAAAAATAGAGGGGGAGTCTCTTACAGGTCATACAAACCCAAGGAGATGCAGTATCCTCATTCTGTTTATAGAGGAGGAAATCTCATTTGAGGAGTTATGCAAAGCCAGGTTCTGTGGGAAAGATTAAGCTTTGTCACAGGTGGAAGCAATCTTAGTGGGCTTTACCCTTGGGGCACCCCATGAATACCTTGTGACAGACTGTTTGGAGCCTTCCTGGGCTTGGAATTCAGCTGGGAACCCCACCGTGGCTATTGTTTTCCTAATTGACCCTCGAAGGGAGGAGACCACCCTTTGCATGTGACTGGGAAGGTGGGGAGAAGAAAAAACAAGTTGAGGGGAGGAGAGAGCACGGGGAGAGCAACCGGGCCAGAGCAGCACGCGGGACAGAGAGACACCTAAGGACCCGTCCCGTGGAACGGATACTGGAAGGTTCACTCTTTTTTCCCTTTAACCTTTTTTCCTTCTTGTGTAAGCTAGTTGGGTTGTATAATAAAGTTTAAGTGTTAAGAAACAGAGCCAACAAGGTTCAGAGTCTGAGTCCTTAACAATCACAATGTACTGAATTCCCGCTGAAAGAGAAATGGATGACCCAACTATATGTTGCATGCGATTTTTATTTTAGAGTTACTGGAACCTTGCTAAGATTATATGCAGGAAAAGAAAGCTATGTATAGATGATTTTCACTGACTTCTATAGGTGCAAGTGATGGTATGACTTAAAATTAATTACCTTCTTCTAAAGCAATAAAAGTAATGGAGCAAACAGAACCCAGTCAATTATGAAGAGAGAGGTGTTTGTGTGCACGGGAGATGGCTCTGTCAGCAAAGTGTTCACAATACAAGCATAAGGTGTACCCACGTAAAAATTTGGGCACTGGAGAACATACCTGTAATCCTAATGCTGACAGATTGATGAGCTCCAGCTTCAGTGAGGACACTATCTCAAAAACAAGGTGGAGGGAAGACAAGAAGCTTCAGAAGAGAAAAGTGCCTGCCAGGCAAGGCTGAAGACCTGAGTTCAAACCCCAAGTCCCACAGTAGAAAGAGAGAACCAACTCCTAAAATTGACCTCTCACCTTCACATGCACACAGAGGCAATCTCTCTCTCTCTCTCTCTCTCTCTCTCTCTCTCTCTCTCTCTCTCACACACACACACACACACACACACACACACACACACACACACACAGTAATAATAGGTAAACAAAATAAAGAATAAAATGGATAATGATGGTAGAATACACTTAAAATCAACCTCTGACCTCCACTCCCACCCACACATTCATACAAATATACACTCATACACACACACAAATGTGTAAACACACACACACACACACACAACACAAAAAATAACTTTTTCTATGCCATGATACTGTAATCCTTTTTAATATGATTGTTTTCATAAATATTAAACTAATATAAGTAGTTAATGTAATTACTAACAAATTAGTTAATTTCTAAAGCAAAATCATTTCCCTTTCTCCACGAATGTATACAGAGGATAATTCTGGCAGCTTCTTTTGTTAGATGTGAGGCAAGTATACAGAAAAAATAAACAACCCTTAGATTCAAATCGGCACAGCAGACATTTACTAAGCACCTACTGTGTGCCGGCTACCGTGCTGCTGGCAGAGAACAGCGGCATACGAATGTGGCTTATTCTCCAATCTCCTGCATCGAAGACGCGTACATGCACAGTGACAGTCAGCAGCCGATGCAGTGACCTAAAATGCTCTACCTAACCTGGCTCCCTTCCCTCTCTGTCCACACAGAGCATGTAGGCTGCATGCTCAAACAGACACCCCCCACTACCTTCCTGGATTTCTCTCAACACATATATCCTATGTCTAGTCCTGTCTGCTTCCTAGAAGGCTCAAACCAACACAACACTTGCATCCTCTAGTGCACGGTGCTTGCTAAGATGTGAGACCAACAGGAGCATCCTCTTACACATGATACCTGAGACTTTCCCAAGGAAGCACACGACAGCACGGGGGCCACAGGAGTAATTGAAGAAACGGTGGACCCTTTGAGCAGCTGGATCTGCTGCTCAACTTGAAGCCATTTCTTTATAACAGAGGCAGAGAGGACACTGGGCACTGGGTCCAGTCTCCCCTGTGAAGTGACAGCTGAGCCACCACTTTAAGAGACCACGGGGTCAGAAGGATCCTAGAGAGGACCTCCTGAGTCATGTGTGAGTCATTTGCTCAGCCTGATTGGACGCAGGGGGACATCAAACTGATGAGAGTTTAATTTTTTACTGGGTAAGGGATAACAATCGGATTGATTGTTTTAAAAATATTTAAATACAGGAGGGTGTAATTTAGTGAAAGAGCACTTGCCTGGTATGTATAAGGCCATGTGTTTCATCCTCCTTGCTACAAACAGCAATAACAACAAAGTAACAATGATAAAATTTAAACTGAAATTATATCAGGCCTAGTGAAACATGCCTTTAATCCCAGCATGTTAGAGACAGAGACAGGTGGATCTCAGTGAGTTTGAGGCCAATCTGGTCTGCACAGTGAGGTCCTAGACAGCAAGGGATACATAGTGTGACCCTGTCTCAGAAATTTAAAAGAAAATTACTGGGGTTATGTTGTGTATTGTTGTTGGTTTGGCCTGGTGTCTTTATATATGCAGGCTCAAAGAGGAAGACTAAGAGGCAAAGCCCACTTCAGACAGTGAGACAACCTGGGTGTGATGACTAGCTGTGTGGCTTTAGGCAGGTGCCTTGGCTGTTCTGAATCTCCCATTTCTTCATCTGTACAACAAAACTAATATGTCATGGAGCCATTAAGATTTTATGCTACAAAGAGTCAACTATCACAACCAGTAATGGAGCGAATATTGACTAAATGATGAGCCGTACTCCATCCTTGGCATTTCATGTGTTGCTCTGGCTTATGTTTTGTGCTGAGCACACTCTCTGCATCCTCTGCCACCAGAAGATGTTATATTCCTCTGTCTGAATGCTTATTGCATTAAGTTAGAGGGTTTTTTGTGTTTGTTGTTGTTGTTTTGTTTATTTGTTTTTGTTTTGTTTTGTTTGCTATCTTCAGCATGCGGAGTGGAGACTTCATAGTCCACATCATACGTGTGTGCATGTGTGGATGTGTGCATGAGTGCATGAAGGCCTGTCCCACCTGGTGGGCTCTGGGCGTGCAAAGGGCAGAAGCTGTCTCCTTGTCTCTGTTCCCAGCACTCACCACAGTTCCTGGAGACAGCGAGTCCTCCTCACCCAGCTGAGTGGAAATGGAGGCTTGCCCACACATCACTCCAAACTTGCAGCCCTTAGAGACGGGGTGAGAATCTATTCATCCATGCCTCCAAATAATCTCTGTAGGAAGGATGGAGGGCACACTTGGCCAAGAATAAGAGAGAGGGAAAAAAAAAAAAGAATTCTTTCTGAAGAACTAGAGGGCTTTAATTATCCATAATAGCTCTTTAGACCACTCGGGTTTCTCTCCATGGTTGCCTATAGTGCTTCTTTTAGGTTAGAGAGTGACAGCCAGCATTGTTGTTTGTCCAAATATAGAAAACTGCAGAGCGCGGGCTGGGGCCTTTCGCCCTCATAGGAGGCTCCTTCCGTTGTTCTCACATACATCTGTCTAGTGAGCATCTAAGCCCGGGTCTGGCTGCCCAAGGCTCTCTGAGCAGCTTTCAGGCGTTTTCAGAAAGGTTAACCTGTTAGTGACTCCAAATGTTCCTCGGACTGCGGAGAAGGTTTTTCACTTGGGAAGAAACAACCTCAACACAGTCATGCACAGTGAGCAGAACGCATAAACCCTACTAGTTTTGAGTGAGTATTTGTGGAGCAATTCCAAGTAAGAAGGGGGTACATCCTCTCAGGGCTGTGTGATGAGTTAATGAATAATATACATTTTCCATTTATATATAATATTTATATAATAGATGGGGGCTTAAACAAGTATATGAACATAATATGTGTGTGTGTGTGTGTACACATGTATAATATATGTATATATACATGTATACATATATATGTGTATATGTATATGTGTGTATACATATATATGTAGAGTTTATGTGTGTGTGTATGTGTGTAGAGTTTGTATGTAAAATGTTCTCCACAGGCTCATATGTTCAAACACTCAGTCCCTGGATATTGGTGGTCTTTGGGGAAGTTGAGGAACCTTTAGAAGGGAAAGCCCAGCTGGAGTAAGAGGCTCACTAAGTGGGGCTAAGCCTTGAGCTTTGTGACCTGGTCCCACTTCCTACCCCATCTCTGCTTCCTGATCTAACCGGATGTGAGCCAGCAGCCTTGCACTCACACCTCCACAGCCACAATCCACTCTAGCCACCACCATTCTAGACTGTACCTTCAAGCCGGGAGTCAAAACAGACCTCTCCTCCCTTTAAATTTGGTGGCTTTTTGATGGGTATCTGGCTCCAACTAGACATATACTTGGAAAACAACGCTTCACAGAGGGCGCACAGTGGAAGAGATGGTCAGCACCTTAACTTCCATCTTTCTGAATAGCCAGCCGTATGGGGAAACAAACAAACAAACAACAACAAAAACACTTTCGAGGTAAATGTGACTCTGTGTGAAGGCACATGAGAACACTGTGTTGTTGTTGTTGTTGTTGTTGTTGTTGTTGTTTGTCATGACAAATACCACAGACATGGGGCGCTTAAACAAGTGTATTTTGTCACAGCTCTGGAAGCTGCAAGTCCAAGGTCAAGGTTTTGGCCAGTTGGTTTCATCTGATGCCTCTGCTCTGAGCTAGCAGGTGGACGCCTTCCCCTGGTGGCCCCACACCTATGGTTCTCAACCTGTGGGTTGAGGCCCTTTCAGGAGTCAAATGACCTTTTCACAGGAGTCGCATAAGAGCATCAGAAAACACAGATATTTATGCTACAGTTCATAACAGTAGCATAAAAAAACAGTTATGAAGTAGCAACGAAAATGACTTCATGGTCGGGGGTCACCACAACACGAGGAGCCGTGTTAGTCCCAGCATTAGGAAGGTTGAGACCAGCTGCTCCACACCCTCCATGTCTCTTACATATTTCTAAATGTCTCTTTACAAGGATCTCAACTCTATACAGTCATGTCTGATTAGGACCCACAGGCACCCAGCAATATCAGATAGTTAGGGGTCACTCTGTGCTGTTTTGTGGTTCTTCCCTTTCCTGTCCCCGATCTTTCAAGCAGAGTTGCTGTTTCCTGCCCCGGAGGGAGCTCTTGTCTCTGTGGTGTCATCATTGTCTTTAACAACAAGCTCTGCAGCCACATCTATAGACACGAATAGTATTTTTGGACTCTGAATTAACTGCCAGAGTTTAAAAATCATTAAAGTTGGTCCAGAACCGCATGGAGTTTTGCATTATTTTGAAGGCTTTTGAAGACCTGGAATCATCAGGCCCCACACCCTCTCCAGGCTGCACATGGATCCTCCATTGGCTACAGCCCTCGCCCCTCCCTACTGCCACACTATAGACCTGCATTCTGCTTATAGTTAAACTCAAGAGGAGGGGGGAAGATGTTTAGCATTTTTGACCCACATCACTATCAAAAACAGAAAAAAATAAAAATCCCAGTTAGGAGCAAATGAATTCAGTAAACAAACGTCATCCATAGCTGCCCAGTGTCTTAACTGCCTCTTGAGATTCTGCTCTTGCCCGAACAGCAAGGAGAAGTGCTTTCCCTGGTCTCTGGTGGAGATCTGCATAGTCCCAGGTGAGCTCTTTGGCATCAGAAACAGCTGGGTGAGACTTAGATGAAAAAGAAAGGAACAAGAGAACGGCCTAGGGAGGAGGGAGGGCAGGGCCGGTGTTGGCTGCGCACCTGAGAAGCAGGTGTTGTTCTGTGGTCACAGCCAGAGGGCTTTGAGGCAAACTGTACTTGGTCCCCATCATCACAGGGAAGGTGGTAATGGTGCTCCGTCACCATACATACATTACATAGTATATTCTCCACTGTTTTTCTTCTGTAGGTAGAGCGTCCAGGCCTGGCCCTGCTTTCTTAACTTCCTGTCCACGTCATAAAAAGGTGGCTATCCTTTATCCATCTGTTGATTGTAACTAAGCCCTTTGAGTGGTGTAGTGTGTTGGGGATGGAAACAGAGAGGGCGTCTCTGTTAGTACATTAAGTACCGTCTAGGTCCAAAAATAAAACATCACCTGCTGTCAGTTCTTTATGTAGTGGGACCAAAGCAAGCATTTAAAGAATTTGACTATTATACATATGTACGGAAGAATTTGGACTACATCTATTGTTAAAAAAAAAAAAACTACTCAAAAGACTGGGGGTGGGGGGTGGGGGAACTGAGCCCAGGAGTTTGAGACTTGGCAAAAACAGGGAGATCTGGTGGGGGCTGGTGCAGGTAGTGACACTTGCACCTATTGCCCTAGCCACCCAGAAGGCTGAGATTGAAGTCAACCTGTGCTACTCAGCCTTATCTCAGAAGCAAAGGAACAACAAGCTTCCAGGGCTGGTGCACAGACCTAGAGTAGAGCACAGGTGTCATAAGAACAAGGACCTGGGTCCATTTGCTAGGAAGAGAAAGAGGAAGGAGGGAGGGAGGCTGGAGGGGAAGGAGGAAGGTGGGAGAAATGAAAGAGTAAAGGGGAAGAGGGAAAGAACACGAGGAGGGTGGTTGGAGGAGAGTGGAGAGAGGGCAGATGGGAAAGACGCAACGGGAAGAGAAAGTGGAGAAGGATAAAGAGAAAGAGGGAAATTGGGATGAGAGAGGAGGAAGAAAGAAAAGGGTGGGGTGTAAGGAAGAAGAGGAGAAGGAAGAAAAGAAAGGAAAAGGAAAAGGAAGGGGTGAAGGAGGAGAGGAGAAGAAAGATAAGAGGAGGGTGGAGAGAGGTAGAAGGAGAAAAGAGAAGTCTATTTCCTATCTGTGGTCAGAAAAGAGACCCACGAGTCCAAACCTCAAAGGTTCACATCTGGACCCCGCCTCTAGAGGAGCATCCTTGGCAGTCAACCCTAGTGGTGCACTCTCATAAGGCTATCTGATGAGTCATATTCAGAGACCTTGGGGAACTGCTGTAAACTCTCTCAATGGTCTATTATGACAAGTAGATAACATGCTTTGTAGAGCTCGTCAACAAGAAGTGACAATTTCTCTGGATGCCTCAAATAAGTGCTTCAAGGATTTATGGGTGTACACACACACATACACACATACACACATACATACACACACACACACACACACACACACACACACACACACACACACACACAAATATTTTTTGGAGCATTCCAGAACACTCCCTCCCAAGTAAAGGAAAAACTTCTGCACTTTCTATTTTCTATTTAAGGATACAGAACTCCTAGTGGCTTTCTTTGAGCTTTGGAGACACTGTATTCCTCAATAGAGAATATTGTTAAGACATACTTATTCCATGATCCAAGCTATACACTGAAAACAGTTAGTTTTAAGTAAGCTCCGAAAGCAAGGAAAGTGGCCCCAACTTGTCCAAGATGCAGTAAGAGCCATCTGAGCTGTGAGGGCCATATTATGTAACATACCTATGGTGCCACATGAGGGTAAGTACCATATGAGCTTTCTAACAGAATCTCAAAGAAAGGCAGCATGCATTCTAGAGTCAGGCCTCAGCCCTTAGCATGCAACAGAGCTAGAGGAAGATGGAACACCTCGCCACACAATAGCAAAAGACCATGTAGCCAAAAAAAAAAAAAAACAAAAAAACAAAACAAAAAAAACCTCTCATGAGCTGGTGCAATCAAAGCTATGAAAATATAGTTGGGGGGGGGGGTGGAAGGAGGAGCGGAGGGGGCGCTGGAGAGCCGGTGGTAGTTTGAATGAGAAAGGCTGTCATAGGCTCAGGCAGTTGCATCCTTAGTCCCCGGTTGGTGAAACTGTTTGGGAAGGATTAGGAGGTGTGTTCTCATTGGAGGAGGTGCGTCACTGGGGGTGGGCTTTGAGCTATCGGAGGCCCCGCACCAGGCCCAATGTCTCCTGGTACCTTTCCTAATTTATCGAGATGTAAAGCTCTCAGCCAGTGCTATCCCTGTCTGCATCCCACCACGACAATCATGGATTAACTCCCCTGAAACTATAAGCAAGCTCCTGTTTAAATGCTTTCTCTTTTTTTCCTTTTTTTTTTTTTTTTTTTGTTTGTTTTTTGTTTTTTGAGACAGGGTTTCTCTGTGTAGCCTTGACTAGCCCTATAGACCAGGATGGCCTGGAACTCACAGCCATCCGCCTGCCTCTGCCTCCCAAGTGCTGGGATTAAAGGCGTGTGCCATCACTGCCCAGCATGCTTTCTTTTTTAAGAGCTGCCTTGGTTCTAAGATGTCTCTTCACAGCAACAGAACAGTGACTAAAACAGTGAGAAGTGCCTAAATCTGAGGAAAGAGATGGGACGAGTTCCCCTGCTTTACTGTCACTTCTCGAACACATGGGATGTAACCCAGCGCTTCAGATTTCAGCTCGTGGCTCAACAGGATCCTGGTTCACCAGAAAGAGCTCTCCCATTTGGAACCCAATGAAATCACTTCTTTTTTTTTTTTTTTTTTAATTATGTGAGTCTTCGTATGTGTCTGTGTGGGGGTTTGTACACAGGTGCAGTACCTATAAAGGTGCCAGGGAGTGTTGGATCCCCTGGCACTGCAGTTCCAGGAAGCTTCTAGACATACAAGGGTGCTGGAACTGTCCTCGCGTCCTCTGCAAAAGCAGTAGACACTCCCAACCGCTGGGCCATCTCACCAGCACCTTGGAATCGCCTCTTGACCTCTTGGCTCAGGTGTGAAACACAAATGACCTCCCATTAAATAAAGGGCTATGACTACTGCCTGGCCACTTTGAAGGCCTCATGAAAGACTACAGAAAGACCAAGAGTCACCACAGGGACAAACAGAATGGATCCTGATTCTTAGGAGAGATCAGGACTGAGGCTTGACCACAAAAGAAGAAATACTCAGCACCCCAACACCCCGACACCTACTGAGACATCGCCAGTGCCGCTCAGTCTAGCCTGACCTGCAAATGGGTAGGCTCATTAACTATGGACCAAAGAAGGAAATATTAACTTGGTTTCAGATCCCTTAGGGCTGAATATCAGAGTCAGCCTCCCAGAGGAGACAACGGAAGTGAGAGGAATCAATACGATTGAAGAGGAGAGTGGTTACGATGGGGGGAGCTAGCGTTTATTCTGGTAACTTCTCTGGAAGAGATGAAGAGCACGGAGCCATGGAGCAGATAAACTTGAACAGTGTGGTCTTCCTGAGAGAAGCAAGTAGATCTGAGGCACATAATACCTCACGCGCCTGCAGCACAGCTACATACTAGTGTCTTTTCAGGGCTATCAGGAGATTATGGCTCCTTCCTTCTAAAGCTACCCACAGACGGGTTGCCTTCACACCCTCCGGGGGCAGCCCACAGCCACTGATTGACTAACAGCTTGCTATACAAGGCTGGTCCCCCTCCCCATTCCTACCCTGCTTAACTTCCTGCGCCACATTTTTTTTTTTTAAATGAACAAGTTCTATTTCCACTAATTCGAGTTCAGCCTTGCCCGAACTCCCCTGACTCGGGCTCTGCTTTTAGAGACCCCTGCCTAAACAGAAATAGAATACAATGAAGCAAGAGGCGCTGGTAAGTGGATGGGAGGAGTTAGGTGAGCCAGGATAGCTCTTCCTGGGAACCAGCCCTATGAATGCCAGGATTTGGGGGGATTCTGGGAGTTCCAATAAGAGCCAGGAGGGCTCTATAGTACAGAGTAGACTGAGAAGACACCGGTACAATCAATTGTGCCTAAGGTGATGCAGATCAAGGATGTCACAGCAGCTGGAACTTAGGCTCGCTTGGTCTCAGAGCGTCTTTACCACATAGCTCTTTGTTGGTGGGACAGTGAGTGCATGTGTGGCACATCTGTGTGAGGCCCTGGGTTCAGTTCCCAGTGTCCCACACATACACACTCAAGGCAGGGAAGGGGGTGACGTCACAGAAGCAGCATGTAGAATAATATCCAGCACAGGCTAGGAAGAGTTGAAAAAGACTTGGGGCTTGGAGAACAGGACGGAAGATGATCATAGTTTATAACAATTTACTGTCTCTCTTATAAAGAACAAGATAAAAGGAGCTGGACGTTCAAGGAGATGGGAATGCTAATTTTCTTGATATGAAAAATACATTGTATAAGGCATCAAATCATCACACTATGCACCGTGAATATGCACAATCAGTATGTGTCAATTAAAAATGAAGTAGAAAAAAAATAATTTTCATATAGTACTTCTTGTTTGAAACCTAAGCTATGCTATCTGTAAGCTATGTCCTGTTGGACAACTTACTGATTTTCTCTGTGCCTTGATTTCTTCATCTATAGAACAGCAATGGTAATAGTCTTTTCTCCGTGGGGTCATGCCTTTGCCATAATTATTATATGTTTATAGATCAAAGATCCTGGGAATGACCTCATTGCCACGGAAGCTGAGCAAATTTGCATGCTGATTTTGGGACACACATTCCCAAATTCAAAGCCTTCTGTGTCAACTCTACAGGCCAAGGCTCTACTTCAAGTGTGAGCACCTTCGTTCACTCCACACTTGTAAACTCTTACGGTGCCTTCAGCTGAGCAATTGTTTTAGCTGCTCCCTGCCAAAAACCATTCTCCAGGGAGGCTAATGATACCCGACTGTAATCAACCCCATGCCTAACTCTCAAAGGCTGCCCTGCCTGGCAGACACTCCCTTCAACCACGAGGGGCAGTCCGCGATTTAAAAACCATCTCGGGAATTCCAGATGGGATCCCATTATGATGGGATCGTGCCTGTAACTCCTTTCGCCTGTATCGGCCCTTTACTTGCCCAGACTTAAAATTAGGGCTTCTAACCTCTTAATGCCCATGCAATAGAAAACAGTCCCTGCTTTGTTTTATTCTTAACGCTTGGATTCTATCGCCTGATTTTATGTAAAAAGCCACAAGAGAGGGAGGAAAGGCCCTTTGTATGCTGGGCCCTCGGCAGGACAGGTTGTATGTAATGTCATAGAGGCTTGTGGCAGAGGGGCTCTGGATAATTCTGATGCAAAGATCACTAGCACTGAGGACCAAGTATTATCTTCCCTTCCTTCCTTTCCCTGGCAGCAGTTTCCACCTACGGTCCACAGATAAGCACACTGAGTCTTGGGTTTGGTTTGGTTATTCTAAAGCCATCCCATAGCACGCCAGCAAGGACACTATGCAGAATTAGTTTAGTGTATTCTCTTACCTGGCCTGTGCTAGCTGCTCTATGGAATGAAGGGGTCGTGACCCCTTCGGGAGCCGTATATCAAATATGTACATTATGATTCATAACAGTAACAGAATTGCAGTTATGAAGTAGCAATGAAATAATTCGGTGGGGGGGGGCGGTGCACCGCAACACAAGGAACTGTAAGAGGAACTGTATTAAAGGGCCTCGGCATTAGAAAGGTTTGAGAACCAGTGCTTCAGATGTTGTTTAAAGAGCCCCAGACGCACAGTTCCATCTCAAGCTGTGGCTGTGTGACTTGGACGTTACTAATTCCACCGTGAACCTGAGCCAGCTGGCTTGGTAAACACCATGAGAGTCACCCCAGCCACACTGTAGGAATGGCTCTTAGCATTGAGGTTTCTTATTTTCAAAAGTGATAAAGTTTCTTTAAAAAAAAAAAAAGCAGTCCAGGGGAAGGTTGCTTAAGGTTAACTATGTTTATAATAAGACGGGAAGCAACCTCCCCTCTTCTTCTTGATGTAATCGAGTGTATTGATAATTGAGGGAAAAAATCTGATCATAAGTCACTTATGGAAGAACGGAACCGTGGGAGGGATAGGTGGATAACCGCGTATCTGGGGGCCAAAGTTGCCGTTTCTGATGACTAAGCACTTTTTGCCAAGTCTTGGACGACTTGGGGGGGGAGGGGGGAGGGGGAAGGGCAGTTTGTGTGAAGACAGTGGTGACCCTGGTCAAAGCCGGGGTTTTCACTCCTGATGCTGCCCGATTCCTTTTGTTATCCCTTAGAGAGGCCCATTATACTAATGTGCTTTCTTTCTTTCACTTATAATCAAGTGAGTGCCGCCACAGTGAGCTGCTACCTGAAAAGTGATCAGCAAGAGAGTTAAGCACTCATTAAAAAAAAAAAAAAAACCCCACCATAATCATTTTCTATATTTGGCTGGTTTATGCACTTTCGCTGAGGTGAGCTCTCATCTGCACGTGATGATCTGGCGTCGCAGAGGGAAGCCTTTTTGCTTTTAATTACTAAAGTAAGAAGGTTGCTATCTCCCTCCTCTTATAAGATGATGAGCCTTGATCAGGAGAGACACAATGGAAAACTCAGCACAAAGAGGAACATACGACGCAAAAACAAGAGATAGGAAGATCCTGGGACCTCACCCAGATTACCCAGAACTGGTCTCTGAAGCACCAAAGCTTTGAAATTTGTGGGGGGAAAAAAAAAAAACTAAAAGAAGAAGCCAAATGTCATTTCCCCCTTGCCCCAGGATTAGAAATAATTATTCAGGCACATGAAAAAACAAAAAATATATTAAGGATATTATTCACATTCCCTATGTCAGAGAAATAAGAGAATCATGTTACCTTGCACAAAATGACTACTGATTAATTCATCCACAAAACCTGGGAAGACATTTACTACTGTCTTAAAAAAAAAAAAAACGAACAAATTAAAATGCGACACCGAATCATTCACACATGGCAAGCTCTCCAGCTGTTAGTAATATTATACAATACAATACAATAATACAAATTTAATATTTGTATTAAAATATTTATTTTTGTTACAGCCTAGACACCTCTTCGCGTTTCCCAGCGGCTGCTTCAGGAGATTGTCTGCCTTAGAGAACACTAATGTTTTAAGGTACCATCTCCAAGCCACCTGGCACCCGCTCTCCTTTTGGAGAATGAGGCCATGAAGAGCCGTTTCATACACTTTGTATTATGTATTTAGGATTGAGAACTAAAACAAAACCAAACCAAACCACTGGAAATATTTGATTACCATTTATAGTAAAAACAACTCTTAAGCTACTTCAGCTCAATACGCAACTACATCATTACTGCTGAATTAACATGAAATTTTGCCTCCAAAATTCATTTTGCTTCCATGACGAGCACGCTGTCTAATACTTCCACCAGCTGCGAACGCTAGCGCTAACAGAAAAACAGAACTCAGTGCCTATCCTGGTAGCTCCCTAAGTAGAAATAACCCTCCCACCCCTTCCTAGTGCTGAGGTTCGAACCCGAAAACTTGTGCATGCTAGGGGAGACCCAATATTTTTCGATGCATCTTTTTGGCTCCAGACATAAACTTGGCTCCAGAAACCATCTAGTCTGACCCACCCCCTCCCCGTTAACATGCGGTTTTATAAACACGGTTCAGAGTATCTCAGACTTTGCCAATACGAGGCTACTCTCGAAAATGAACCTAAAGTTTGAGCTCAGAGTCTTTTACCTTTGTAGCATCCCCAACGAATCTCCCACGGCATTCTTCACTCCTTCTTTCCCAGGTTTCAGAATTTTTTCTTTGAAGGTCTCAAATGCTTTAAATGGCATTTTGAATAGGGGCGAGGGGCACCTCAGGGTGGGGGGTCGGGGGGGGGGCTTAGCAGGCAGCCTCAGAAACTGTCATCCTCTTTCCTCTCCGGCCCAGGGGCACTGCGTTTGCGGAACACTCAGTTCTCATGGAGGGAACTACTTCCAATCAGAAAGGAGGTTGAGCCTCCAGCTCAGGTGTTCCAAGAAGAGAAAAACCCTCTCTCTCTCTCCTCTCGCTCCAGAATCAAAAACGCTGAGTGAGGGGGCTGCTGGTTAGGAGTCCGGTCCCTGACAAAAGCTACAGGCTGCTGCTCACTCAGCCTGTGTGGCCGCTGCTGTCTTGGACAGCCAGCCTCAGACTGAGCACACAGCCTGTCTCCCTGGCTGCAGCTGGAGGAGGAACTAAAGTGAGCTCCAGTGAGGGGGTCCCGAGAGCAACAGCAGCAGCAGCAGCAGCAGCAGCAGCAGCAGCAGCAGCAGCAGCAGCAGCAGCCTCCGAGGCCAGCTCCAGCCCTTCCTGCCTCCTTTAGCTTTCAGGTGGTGCTGTCAGCCTCTCCTTCCTCCCCCATTCCGCCAACCCCCACCCCCAGGTGAAGCTATAGTAACCAGCACAACACCTGCCCCTCTGCAGCCCGGGCTTATTAATGGGCTCTCAGCCAGGGCAGGAGCCCAGAGTGAAGTTTATGAAACATTTACAAGGCTTCTGCTTTTCGAAGGACCAGCCTTGCAGACAGGCTCTCTCTTGGCCACCACCTTTTAGGGTAGCTGCGGGCAGGGGGCGGGGGGGGGGGGGGGGTGTGGACGGCAGTTTTTCAGCTGGGCACGAGCATGGATGTGGTTCAAGGCTGAATGCATACCCCAGGCAGCATCATCCAGGAGGGATGCAGGTGCCTTTAGGATTTAGCAAGGACATCAGGACATCGGAGCCTGTCCTACCACCTGCTCTGAGCTCATCACTGCTTGTCCTCAGGATAAGTAAAAGCTTCATTGCGGGTCCTGAAACTTCTCCCAGGACCCTCCCTGACTCTTGTTTTCTTTCCCTCTGCTCTCCATAGCAACGCAAGCTTCTAGGCTTCCCCGAGTGACACCCCTTGCCTGGGTAACCTTCCTTGCCTATTCATCTACACAGCCTTTGAAGATTGCTGTCCCGCAAAGGCATTGTCTCCAAGAGTCACAGACCCAGAGAGCTGGCCCTCTTCTGAGCCACCATATTGCCGGGGCCTGGATGATAGTGGATGTGGCCTAAACACCAGCTGGGTGGGCTCTTGCAGAAATAGCCAGTTGCTTCAATGTTACAGGCTTTTCCGGAAGATGCCTCCACGGCTAATGTTGCCATTAGGAAACAGCCGTGGCACTGATGCTCCAAGCCCAAGGCCCTATGTGACAGATGAGACACCATGTGCAGATGTAGGCCCTCAGGATCCCAAGAACAATTTCCACAAGGCTAGGCATGTTCGTCACACGCTGCAGTCCAAGTCCGTCTTCAGATTTGAATTCAATTAAATTAGGACCTTAGTAGGCTTCCATGGAACTGGGGCCTGCTGAGATCTTCCTCTAGTGAATGCTGTGTCAACACTCCATCCACACACCATAGTCATCGCCCTACTGTTGACTTTGACTTCCTATTTTTTCCCAATTTTAATGGCTGGAAACTGAGGCAAGAAGTTAGTTGTGTCTGAGATTACACAGCTAGTAATTAGCATGTCCAAACAGCATTGTGGTTTTTCTCCCAAAGCAAATGGTACAATGAGTCTTTTTAAAATTTATCAACTTGTACAACCACCTCATGAAGGCATTTTAGAATATTTCTATCACCTAGATTGATCCCTCACTCCCGCAGTTGATCTCCATCCGTACCCCCTAGCTGCCCTTGGTAACCACACGAGTACTGTTTCTTAATGGATGTGCCTTTTCTGGCCTATCAATAAAATCATGTGTGACTTGGTCTCCTGTGGTTGGCGTCTATCACTATGTGAGATGTCCAGGTCGTGGCATGTACTGGTTCCTTTTTGCAGTTATTAACAGTTCATTATGTGGCCACCCTGCATCTGTCAATAGCATTCCATTGCGTGGATGTCCCACACATTGCCTATTGATGGGCATTTCTATACTCTTATTTTGTTACGAATAAAACTACAGTGAATGTTTACGTATGACTGCCTGCTTCTTTGATTTCTCTTGCGAAAATGCTTTAAAACTCTAGGTGATGTGAAAATGTACTCTTCACTTTTTCAGAAACCGCCAAGTTAATTTCAAAGTGGCTGCAGTATTTGACAACTCCTCTAGCACGTGCGACTGCTCCCATCCCTCCGCGTCCATGTCACTGCTTGTCATCTTTTTAAAGTACAACCGTCGATATGGTTATAACAGCAGCCCTCTGCGGTTTTAATCTGCATTTCCCTGATGACTAATAACACTGACCATCTCACCACGCACTTAGGAGCCATTGGCATCTCTTGGGGGGAGGGGCGTGAAGTTTCTCTTCAGATGCTTTCCATATTTTAAACGGGTTTTTGTCTGATTATTACTGACACCATGGGCGTGTGGCCTGATGAATGCAGGTTCTCTGTCAGATATGTGTTTCGCAGAACAGTTTCCCAAGTCTGTTTGTGTTTTTCACTCTCTTCTGCCTATATTTTGAAGGGCAGATTTTTTTTTGAATTTTGATGAGGGGAAAAAAAAAACCTGATGCGTTTTTTTTTTCTTTTACAAACTTCAATTCAGCCGTTCTGTTCAGCCTTTGAGGTTTTCTCCTGTGTTTTAATCTAAGAGCGTCAATGTTTCAGCGCTTAAGTGCAAGGCTATGGGCCATGCTGAGATCATCTGTGTCCAGGTCATAAGACAAATATTCAGATTCATCATGTGAGGACCCAATTGTTTCGGCATCGTTTGTCAGAAGTGCTGTTATTTCTTCTTAATGCATGTGTGCGTGCATGAGTGTGAACACGTGTGCACGTGCATATGGGATCTAGGTGACAGCTTCAAGTGTCATCCTCAGGACACCTTCCACCTCCTTTGAGGCGAGGTTTCTCACTGCCCTGGAGCTCACCTAGTAGGCTAGACTGGCAGGCCTACTGCCTCACTTCCTCACTGCTGGGACTACAAGTGCACACCTCCTGGCTAGGTTATTTGCACATGATTTCTGGAGACTCAACCCGGATCCTCATGCTTAAAATTAATTGCTGTAGTAGCGGAGCCATTCCCTCAGCCTGGGAAGGCTATATTTTCTCCAGTGGATTGCATTGGCACCTTCATTTTAAAAAGCAATTGAACCAAACCCTACTTTTGGACTCTGAATTTAGTTCCATCGATCTATACTTATTTAATATGTCAGTATCGCACTCTCATGACTGTCACTTTATAAGCTTTGGATGAGAAAATGAAAAGTCCTTCAACTTTGCTCTTTTGAAGAATTGCCTTGGCTCATTATATGTGTTTTGTACATGAGCTTTAGGAACAGCCTTTCAGTTTACACACACACACACACACACACATGCATGCACGCATGCACAATCCTTCTGAGCCCTGTACTCCTAATAATTTCTTGTCACCAACCTTGCCAATACAATCCTGCATGACACAGAACCTTAAGGCCCCAGGAAACCACAAGTCCACTCCCTCTACTAAACATTATCCCTCCCACAAAAGGCCATGCATTTGTTCAATGCAAATGCAAGCCAATAAAATATAAGTAGCCTCTTCCACAGAACACAACCCCTAGCAAGACTTCTAACCCGTTCTCCAAGTCCCAAATAGCTTCAGGCTAGTGGCACTATTACATTGTGTACCTGGAACAGAACGCAACAAAGACCGCATCAGCCTCTAGGGCTCGCTCAGCCACTCATGCAGAAAGCACTGGGCGCGGCATGAGGCAAGTGCTGAGTCTCTGGAGGCTACGGATGGTTGATGATAATGACCACTGTGATTTGGAGGACATTTCTCAGGGCCCAGACATCAAGCAGGGCCCAGACAAGTCGCTGGTTCACTAAGCCCTCACAATGACCCCAAGTAGGTTCTATCATCCTATGACACTCGGTGAGAAAGTTGAGACACAGACGGAGGGGTTAAGTGAACTTGCTGCAGCTCACACAGCTAAGAAACTGAACTGCTGGGATAATCAGATTAGGGTTAGGGTCAGGGTCAGGGTCAGAGTCAGGGTTAGGGTTAGGATGGAGGGAGGGAGGGTGTTGGATGGGAGAAGGGGTGGGGAGGGGAGCAGGAGAGATCAGTGTGGGGAGGATGGAAGGAGAGTGTACTATAACTGGGGGGCATCTCTGGGGTGAGCTAGAAACCTAGGACAATGGAGACTCCCAGGAATCTATGAGGGTGACCTTTGCTGAGACTCCTAGCAATAGGGGATATGGAACCGGAAACAGCCACCTCCTGTAACCAGGCAAGACTGCCAACGAACAGAGAGAGGCAACAACCAAAAACACTTTGACTCACAATCTTTCCTGCCTATAAGATCTTCAGGGGCTGGAGAGATGGCTCAGAGGCTAAGAGCACTGTCTGTTCTTCCAAAGGTTCTGAGTTCACTTCCCAGCAACCACATGATAACTCACAACCATCTATAATGAGAGCTAGTGCCCTCTTCTGGCTTGCAAGAATACATGCAGTCAAAACGCTGTATACATAATAAATAAACAAATCTTTAAAAAAAAAAAAAAGATCTTCAGGAATAATGAAGGGGCAGAAAGCCAGGTGCAGTGCTGCACACCTGTAATCTCAGCATTCAGTGAGGCAGAGGCAGGTGGATCGCTGTGAGTTTGAGGCCAGCCTGGTCTACAAAGTCCAGGAGACAGCCAAGGCTACAGAGAGAAACCCTGTTTCAAAAAGGGAGGGGGACAGAAATTGAGGAAATAGCCAACCAATTACTGGCCCAACTAAAGACCCATCCCGTGACAGAGATCCCGCCCCTGACACTGTTAATGATTCTCTGTTATGCTTGCAGACTGGAGCTGTCACATGAGAGGATTCACCCAGCAACTGATGGAAACAGATGCAGGGACCCACAGCCAAACACTGAGTAGAGCTTGGGGAGCCTTGTGGAAGAGTGGGAAGAAGGATTGAAGGAGCCAGAGAGGTCAAGGACGCCACAAGGAGACCTACAGAATCAACTAACCTGGCCTGACAAGGGGCTCACAGAGACTAAAACACCCACCAAAGAGAGCGAAGGAGACAGGCCTGGGCCCCCTACACATATGTAACAGATGTGGAGCTTGCTCTTCATGTGAGACTCTTAACATCAGGAGCAGGAGCTGCCTCCGACTCTGTTGCCTGCTTTGGATCCCTTTTCCCCTAACTGGACAGTCTTGTCTAGCCTCAACAGAAAAAGACGTGCCCAGTCCTACTGCAACTTGATATGCCAAGGCAGGTTGATACCCATGGGAGGTCTCCCCTTCTCTGAGGAGAAAGGAAGGGGAGGGTGTGGGAGAGAGAGCGGAGAGGGAGGACTGGGAGAGGAGGGAGGGGAACTCTGACCGAGATGTAATATAAAGTTACTTAATTAACTAAAATTATAATATCAATTTTTTAAAAATATAGCAGGGTGCAGCGGCACACGCCTGTAATCTCAGCACTCTGGGTGGCAGAGACAGGTGGATCTCTGTGAGTTCAAGGCCAGCCTCGTATCCAATGTAATTCCAAGACAGCCAAGGCTACACAGAGAAGCTCTGTTTTGAAAAACCAAAATTAAATAAATAAAATATATATTTAAAATAGACCTAATTAAAATGAAGCACTGAACGATGTTGACACAATTTGCAAAGCTTTATCAGGCGCTAAGTACTTACTCTTATAAATGTCTGCATCATTAACACTTATTACTAGAAAAAAGTATAGAAAAGCAGTCTATACGTGGCTATAACTATATGTTAAATATAATTTAAGGGAAAATACAGCTCATAAGAATTTTTTAAAGTTTCATTGTTTGAAACAGGGTCTTAGTATGTAGGCCATGCTGACCTCAAACACACAGAAATCAACCTGATTCTGCCTCCCAAGGGCAGGGATTAAAGGCATATGCCAGCATGTATGAAATTATTAAAAGTTATATTGGGTCTCAGTGAGCCATGGACTGTCCTTCTTCAGTAATTCAATACTTAATAGTTGTACCTTTGTTCTACCATTTTTGATTCATTGTGACACATAGCAAACATAATTTTTAACCAATTATCTTTCAAAATTGTTTGTGTGCTTTCTAAGTCATGTATTTATGGTAATGTCTTGATTCTACTTTTCTGAGGAGTATTAAAATTTCTGTTGAAAAATGAAAAAAAAAAAAGCTAGCTTTCAATCACTTCCTCCTGGCGGGGCTGCCTTGCCAGGCCACCACAGAAGAGGATGTGCTCAGTCCTGGTATAACCTGATGTGCTGGGAGGGGTAGGTGGGGCGGGCAGGAGAGGGGGATGTGGGGCAGCAGGAGGGAGGGTAGGACCTGCAGGAGATGAGGAAGGGGGCTACGATTGGAATGTAAAGTGAATACATAAATAAATTAAAATTTTTAAAAGAAAGGAAAAGATGCCGGGCATGGTGGCACACACCTTTAATCCCAGCACTCGGGAGGCAGAGGCAGGTGGATCACTGTGAGTTTGAGGCCAGCCTGGTCTACAAAGCGACTCCAGGACAGCCAAGGCTACACAGAGAAACCCTGTCTTGAAAAAACAAACAAAAAAAAAGAAAGAAAGAAAGTAAGGAAGGAAGGAAAAGGCTGAGTGGTGGTGGCACATGCCTTTAATCCCAGCACTTAGCAGAGGCAAACTCTGTGAGTTTGAGGCCAGCCTGGTCTACAAAGCAAGTTCCAGGACTGCCAAGGCTACACAGAGAAGCCCTGTCTCTGTGAAAGAAAGAAAGAAAGAAAGAAAGAAAGAAAGAAAGAAAGAAAGAAAGAAAGAAAGAAAGAAAGAAGAAAGGGAGGGAGGGAGGGAGGGAGGAAGGGAGGGAGGGAAGGTGGGGGGGGAGCTGGAGAGATGGCTCAGAGGGTAAGAGCACTGACTACTCTTCCAGAGGTCCTGAGTTCAATTCCCGCCAACCAAATGGTGGCTCAAAACCATCTATAATGTGATCTGAGAAGGAAAAAGCTAACTGAAGGAAGAACTAAACAGCAAGACAGTTTAAAAAACAAACAAAAATTTCCCTATGGCCTTCGCATCAGTTCCTGCCTCTAGGTTCCTGCCTTGAGTTCCTTCCCTGAATCCCCTCAAGATGAGTTGTGACCTGGAAGTGTAAGATGAAATAAATACTTAGCTCCCCGACCACCCAAAATGTCTGTGCGTGTGGTAAAGGCTCGCTCCACAGCTTGCTGTTACCAGGTCCCGAGGAGGCGGGGCCGAACAGGAGGGCTTCCGGTCACCGAGGCGCTTGAAGGAAACAGCGGAACTCTTTTCCTACCCTCTTTTCCTTTGTTTCTCAGCCGCAAGGAAAATAACATTTCGGGATGTACTTTCACCACAACAGGCCACCACAGACCCAAAGGAATAAAGCCCAACACATCCAAACTCAGAAGCCCAAATAAATATTCCCTATTAGTTGCTTTACTATAGTAGTGTGAGGTCAGGACTGATCTAAGCGGACCTTTCAGAACTCAGGCTGTCGCATTCACTAGCTCTTTTTTTGGTCTCTTTTCCTGAGGGTCTATGGGTGGCTTCTTAGGCAACTGGTCACAGCGTGTAAACAATACTTCCCTTAACAAAACAAATAAACCTGAACACGGAAAGTGTCCCTCGAGTGTAAGCACGGATGCGGGCTGCAGCCTGCGCATAGCGATGGCGGAGGGCTTCCCCGTGATTGTGATTGGGGAAGCAGTGTAAGCTTTCAGGAAGAGATGGTGAGGCAAACCAAGCCCCGTGGGAACAACCGCATCTCGCCCAGGATGTGCTGTGTGTGCGGTGCTGTACGAAGCTGTTCGGGCGGGACTCCTGTGCGTCCTAAGAAACTTACTGTGCAGTGAATGGTAAGGTAAGCGTGTCGATGTTTTTTAAAAATGGAGCATGGCGCTGGTTTCCAAGATTACACACTAACGCATTTGCTTTCAATAAAGTGTTGGGCTGAAATTAAACTGACAACAAAGTGAAAAGGAATGAACACAGAGCAATGAGTTCCTAGATCCTGCCTTGAGATTTCTACCATCGAGCTCAGACTGGATGAGCTACTCCCAGAGCGAGGCTAATAGGAACCTTTATCCTAACCCGTTGGGACTGCTTCCTTATCTTTTTAGGTTCGGGTTCTCATTCTTATAAAGTAGAATGGAAAAGAGGATATGATTTTTTAAAAAAGGGATGATCAAACAAGTCATTATTCCCATTTTTGCATATAGGGATCTGAAGCCTATTCAAGAATTTATACAAAGGTACTTGGGTTTTTGTTTGTTTGATGTGTGTGTGTGTGTGTGTGTGTGTGTGTGTGTGTGTGTGTGTAGCAATATGTAAACCTGATGCCAAATTCTCCACTTACTCTGCCAAACTTCTCTCACCAATTTCATTCGAGTCCAGTCAGTATTGGAGTTTAATTAACTTGACCGTCAAGAATTTACTTAGAAAAAGACTCTGGGGCTGGAGAGATGGCTCAGAGGTTAAGAGAGCTGGCTGTTCTTCCAAACGTCTGAGTTCAATTCCCAGCACCTACATGGTGGCTCACAACCATCTATAATAAGATCTGGTGCCCTCTGCTGGCGTGTAGGCACACATGCAGGCAGAATACTATATAAATAATAAATAAATAAGTCTTTTTTTTTTTTTAAGCCTCTGGTAGCAGGAAGATGATATAAACACAATACTCATGCATGAAATGCTTCAAATTTTTTATAATAAAAAAAAAGAAATAGGTTGGAGGTATATCTTAGTGGTTAAAAGAACTTACTGTTCTTCCAGATGAGCCAAGTTCTGTTCCTAGCACTTCTATTGGTCAGATCACAGCCACCTGTGACTCCAGCTCTGATGCCTCCTGGTCCCCACAGACACCTGCACATACAGAGGGGGGGGGATTTTCTTTAAAAATTAAAATGATTTATTGTATTTATAAAAACTTTTAATGTCACCCTTCACTGTTCCTTTGTAACTTCCCACAGAACTGCATCAGGCACACTACTGCACATCATGGTTGAAAGCAAAGGAAAGGAGACGGCCAATGATGTTTTGGGGGCACCAGGATGGGCTGGCAAGGAAAAGCACGTACTGTATAAGCCAGAACCCCACATACTGTACGACCTCCAGAGCCCTTGTTTTAATGAGAAGTCTGTTGGTATGGCATGCATCTGTCACCCAGCACTCCTCTTGGGAGACAGACAGAAACAGGAGTAGTACCCAGAGGCCAATGGCAGAATGGCGGAAACAAGACAGACTCTGCTTCAACAAGGTAGAAGAAAAAATTGACTCTCAAAAGTTGGCCATGTAACTTCTGCATAAGCACCATGTACACACTTATGTACATACACACATGCGCCTGCGCACGCACGCACGCACGCACACTGAAGTTTTTATATAAAAGAACTCATACTTATGAGCCAAGAGTATGGCCTGTGCCTTTAATTCTAGTGTCTGGGAAGCAGAGGCACGAGGATCACCACAAGTTTGAGGCTTTCCAGGGCTACACAGTAAAAGCCTGTCTCAAAAAGCAGAAACAAGTAAATCACACCCATGTTCACTCCTGTGCTCACACCCATGCTCACACCCATGCTAACACCCATGCTCACTCTCATGATCACACCCATGATCACACCCATGCACACTCCCATGCTCACTCCCATGTTCACACCATGCTCACTCCCATGCTCACTCCCATGTTCACACCATGCTCACTCCCATGCTCACACCCATGATCACTCCCATGATCACAGGCATGCTCACATTCATGTTCACTCCCATGTTCACACCCATGCTCACTCCCATGCTCCCACCCATGCTCCCACCCATGCATCCACGTGCTTGCTGTCCTTGGTTGCCTATAACCTAGTCCTTGTTTCTGTGTAGAAGACATCACTTCCCATGAAAAAATACCTTAATATCTTACTCTATTTTCTGGTGGTCCCAACAGTGAAATTGTCCTTCTTTCTCCTGCACCACCTGCTGCCTGTGGACTGTGAGCAAACATTGGTTAGGGACTACACTGAACCACCGAACCCTGCCATTTTAGGAAACAGGGAGATGATGGCTCTTTTCACCTCGAGTCATTATACCCTAGAAACAGTGGCTTGGCTTTACACTCCATGCAGGAGGCCTGTAAACATTTCAGAAATGCTTAGTTGGCATCCAAAACCAAAAGAAATGATAAGGTCTGGTAAATTTAGTAAATGCAATTGAAACAGGACAACACAAACTGAAATGTTAGGGGAAAAGTCAAGATTACAAGGCATATTGAAATACTTTATCACTTTCACTTTTCAATTTAGTGTGTCAGCATCACTGTGGAGGTCAGAGGACAACTTGCCTTCTATCATGAGTTATCAGACGTGGTGGCAAGCACCGTCACCCACAAGCCATCTCCCTGGCCCTGCCTTTGCTGTTATTGAGGTACAGACAAAACCTAAGTGACCAGGTGATTTCATTGTGTTGAGAATGAAGAAGAAACTCACACATCTTCCACAAGCCTTTTTTCTTTCTTTCTTTCTTTCTTTTTTTTTTTTTTTTTGTTTGTTTTTTGTTTTTCGAGACAGGGTTTCTCTGTGTAGCCTTGACTGTCCTGGACTCACTTTGTAGACCAAGCTGGCCTCGAATTCACAGCAATCCGCCTGCCTCTGCCTCCCAAGTGCTGGGATTAAAGGCGTGCACCACCATGCCCGGCCTCACAAGCCTTTTTCTTGAGATCCTGTTCTTCCAAATACAAGCCAAACATCCCAGACAAGGTTTTCGCCAGCCCACTCATGTTCCAAGAATGTACCTAGGAAACCAGGTGATGTGATGATCACTTGAGAAACAGCGACATCTTCTGGCACTTTGTAGATTATACTTTCCCCGGAAACCAGGCACTGTCTTCAAATGTTATGTATTCTACATACATTCCAAACCCCTGTGGATTCCTAAATTTCTAAAACACTTTAATAACTTAAAATATTTCAAAATACCAATGGTTAGATACAAATAACATGGTGGGTTATTTTGCCATTCACTTTGCTGTTGCCTTAACACAAAATATCTTAAGCTAACATTAATTCCACTTTTCTTTATCATTAAAAGTTACTCAAAGAGAGCTGGAGTGAGATGGGACAACAGGTACCAGTGCCTGCCACACAAGCATAAGGACCAGAGTTCTAATACCCAGGAGGCATAGGGGATACCCATAAGTCCATCACCTTGGAGACAGGGTAACCCCAGAACAAGCTGGCTAAAGAGATGCTGCCTCAATATATATATGATGGCGACTGATCGAGAAAGACGCCCAAAGTCAACCGTCTATACCCAGACACATGTGCACTCACACATGGGAACACACACAGATACACACGCACACCACACACAGAACCTATGCATACAAGACAAGTATTTAAAACCAGGTGTCCGTGCGTCATGCTTCTTATCTCTGCCTTTGAGAGACGGAAGCAAGACGGCTGCCAGGATCTCAACACCAACCTGCGCTAGAATGTGAAATGAAAGTTACCTGGCCAAGCAACACAGCAGGGCGCTCCTGTGACCTCAGCGCTGAAGGAGGCTGAGGCAGAAGGGTCTCATTTCAGACCAGCCTAGGATACATAGTGAGACTGATTGTGTTTAAACAATAGTATTACTGGGGCTGGAGAGATGCCTCAGAGGTTAAGAGCACTGGCTACTCTTCCAAAGGTCCTGAGTTCAATTCCCAGCAAACCACATGGTGGCTCACAACCATCTTTTTTTTTTTTTTTAAAGTAAACCATGGACTGGAGATGTGGTCCAGTGGTTAAGAGCGCATACAGTTTGTGAGCGACCCAAGTTCGGTTCCCAGCACCCACACTCCTGGCTCACAACCACGTGAAACTCTAGTTCCAGAGGATCGGCCCACCCTTCTGGCCTCTTAGTGCCCCCACACCCAGGTGTGCACACTCAGTGTGAGTACACTCATATATACATAATTTAAAATAGAACATAAGCCAGGTTCTAGTTTCTCTTCTGTGGCTGATAAATTACCTGACAGAAAGCCAGGGAGAGAGAGAGAGAGAGGTCTATTCAGCTCACAGTTGCAGGTTATAGTTTATGGATGAGGGGAAGCAAGGCAGGAACTTGAAAGCAACTAGTCGCACTATATGTAAAACAAATGCATGCTTCCTTGTTTGTGCTCAGTTAATTTCTCTGCTCTTGCACCATTCAGAATCCCCTACCTAGTGGATGGTGCCCCCCACAGTGGATTGAGTCTGCCCAGGCTGTACCCCCAACATGTCCATAGGCCAACTAAATGTAGACAGTCCTTCATCGCAGCCATCACCTAGGACAATTGCGGGTTGTATTAAGCTGACAGCTAACAGCCAATCTTCACTACCCCTGACCCGAAGCTTAACATTTGGCCCACATGAACTGAAGGGAGCTATTTCATGTTAAGGGCGACCCAGCCATTCCTGGCACGGGTATTGGTTTCATAACACAGTTCAAAGCTAAGTGTGACAAAGGTCACAGCACACGGTCCAGGCTCAGCCACACGGGCACAGGAGGCTCCAGTGGGTTAAGTTCAGAATTTCTAGAGAAGGGAATACTTAATTTTGAGTCTGTTCATAAACATTTTTAGGAATGATATTTTTTGGCAATTGCTTTCTAGGTAACTGTACCTGTACTGATGAGGATTAGTCACATAATCATAATCGACGAAGCGGAAACCAAAAAGAACTCCTTAGATGTGAGGACACCTGCCTCGGTGTTTTCCTCTATTTATAAAAAAGACCTTGAGTAACTTGGCTTGGGGATGAATGTCTGTAATTCCAGAACCCAAGAGGCTGAGGTGACAGTCACAAGTTCAAGCCAGCAAGACTTTGTCTCCAAATAATTGAGAGAACGCAAAGAGGACGTTGAATTGTTTTCTTTTTACAATTTTGACTTTGTTCCAACTCATGAACAAATAAGTAACTTCAGCCTAATTTAAAAAAAAAAAGCACACAAATATACCTTTCTATGGCTCCAAAGTCCTTGTGTCTCATGCTTTTAGCAAGCCTTCAGCATACCTCACTTTGGCAGTTTCATCACTAACAGGCTTAGAGATAAAAATGAGATTTAAACTTGCATCAGTGTTGATTTTTGTTGCTTTGTTTTTCGAGACAGGGTTTCTCTGTGTAGCCTCGGCTGTCCTGGACTCACTTTGCAGACCTGGCTGGCCTCGAACTCACAGAGATCCTCCTGCCTCTGCCTCCTGAGTGCTAGGATTAAAGACATGTGCCACCATGCCTGGCTAATGTTGATTCTTACATCCAAATTGTAGACATGTCTCTATGCTGTATCTTTGAGTTTATTAGCAACCTAGGCCACTGCACAAAGGGACATAGTAAAAAGGGAGTGGTGTGTGTGTGTGTGTGTGTGTGTGTGTGTGTGTGTGTGTAACTATCAAATTAATCTGAAGAAACTGAACTGTATTTCAACTACCATCAGCACATTTCAAAATAATGCTGTTTGTTCTTCCTTTGCGATACTGTTGCCCTGGCTGCCCCTGAACATACTATGTAGCCCAGGCTGGCCTCCAGTGCACAGTAATCTCCTTGTGCCAGCCTCCCAAGTGCTGAGATAACACACCTAAACTACCTTGCCCAGCTCAGAACTTTTCACAAGGGAAGCTTTAACATGGAATATGCACATACTATTCTGTGCCTTCTGCTAGCAGTGTGTGTGTGTGTGTGTGTGTGTGTGTGTGTGTGTGTGTGCAGACCATGGAACCGCTTAGAACCACTCAGGGTCACACAAAAGACAGAAATCACACTATTTGAAGAGGGAAAATTTCTAATTATGTCTATTCTTTGACAACCTCATTGTCGATGCCGCTCCTGTCCAGCAGGAAAGACACCAACACCGGGAACTCTTCTTGCAGCAGTTTTTATTCAGGATCCTTGACTACCAGAGTGACCCCGGGAAAAGCTCCCACAGAACCTTTATAGTGTGCCTGTCCTATCAGAAACTGCCACGTCGTCACTCCTGGTTGGTGCATTCTGATCACACCACCTCACGCCATGCCTTCAGGCATGCGCATAAGGGGCTTGCTCACTGCACATGTGCATAAGGTTTACTCACTGCGCATGCGCAAAAGGGGCGCATTGCGCCGGTAAAGCAGCAGGGGGCGCTGCTATCTGTGGCTCTCCACACCTCATGTATAATGTAATGATGACGATGACTCTCACCCCATCAAACTCCCCCTACACAAGTTCCATTCCCACACTCATGGTCTCTTTATTCTGGGACCCACTGAGTCTAACCGGGGCCATTCACATGAGCATTGGTGGGAAGCTCTCCAAATGGCTACACTGACTGAAGACAATGAGCCCTTTGCCAGCACTCATCAGTGGTTTCCCAGGGTAGGGGAGTGTCCTACGAGCCTCATAAATGGGGAAAAATATTAATAATTAGCTAGAAGCTGGTTAACTAAAGAGGCGAAAAGGCACCCACGTAGCAAGTGCTTGAAAAAGCAGCAACGCAAGCTCAGTACAGTGGCGCACGCCTATAAATCCCAGCATTTGGGGAGGCAGAGACAGGTGGATCTCTGTGAGTTCAAGGCCAGCCTAGTCTATAAAGTGAATCCAGGACAGCCAGGGCTACTCAGAGAAACCCTGTCTCAGAAAAACAAAACAAACAAAAGCAAGTTAGCTTGATGCATACTCTGCTTGCTACCTGGTAGTCTCACATTCATGCATCCTTTTCAGATGATACAGGGAACATTTGAAAAGGAGGGTCACCAGCCTTCTAAAGTAAAACCAAACAAAAACAAAAGAGAAGCAATCAATTTCCATTTATATATCCTGTAAGTATCTCATTTCAACCTTAGAAGATGGAAAAACAACAAAATCAATTTCCTTTGATTGTTGCCTACCGATGCCCCCACCAGCTTGCTACTTTAAAACAAGAGATTGAAATGCTTTGCTTCTCAAATGGATTTAAGAATGTGTATCAATTTAAACACTGGGCTCACAAACATATTAGCCTAAATACCTGAGTGGGGTTGGTTTCATAACAGCAGCAGCAATGGCACCAACTCAATTGATGGAAATAATGTAAACTCTCACTGACAAAGTGGGGAAGCTGCAGGAACAATTCTGTTACTAGCATGATTATCAATGATTTTTTTTTTTTTAAGACAGGCTCTCTTGTAGCAGTTTGAATTCTTGCAGCCTACAATAACCTTGAGACTTCTGATCCTGCCTCCAACCCCAAGACTGACAAGATTACATGCAAGCACCACAAGGGGTTTCTAGAACACTGGACAGCAAACCCAAGCAAGCCTTTGTACACATTAACAAGTATCAACTGAGTCCCAGCCCCAGAAGCAATTTTTTAATGTGGAAGGAAGGGCACGCCCCCATTTGTGAGAATGTGTGTAAACGGAAGCTGGGCAACTTCAAGAGTAATCTTCAGGGACACCATGCACTTCCTTTGAGACAGGATTTCTCATTGGCCTAGAGTGTTCCAATTAGGCTGGGCTGCAGAGGAAGCACACGTTTTTGTTTTGATCCCAAGTGTGGGATGGGGAACAGACTTGTGAGAGATCAGGTGATGTTTATCCACTAGAAGACGAACCACCTTGTGCATGCCTGCAAGGCCTTGGTTTTTGCCAGCTGAAACACAGCCTCTGAAAGGAGATATAGATTTGAGCCCAAAACAGGAGGCGGGGCTTTTTTGGTCTTGGTATTGTTTGGCTGTTCATCGCTCCACTTCGAGACACTCCTAGAGAGAACCACTCTAGAGAACACTTCAGGGCTTCGGGTTCTGGCTGCTGTTCCAGGTTCCAGCAGCAACTTTGGTTGAATCGCTAGTTTGCTGAAATCCTGCTGACTACGCCAGGAACTGAGTCCAGAAAGGTCTCCTCCTGTTCCCAATAACCTCTTTTCTCTCCTATCTAGGTAGGATAGGTGGCTTGGAAGGGAGGCATAGAATTAAAGAACCTCAAATAAAGGTTTAAAAAAGGCTCAAAGCGCTGGGCAGTGGTGCCTTTAATCCCAGAACTTGGGAGGCAGAGACAGGCAGATCACTGACTTCGCATCCAGCCTGGTCTACAAAGAGAGTCCAAGGCTACATCTAGAGAGACCGTGTCTTGAAGAAAAAAAAAAAGAAAGAAAGAAAGAAAAAGAAAAAAAAAGAAAAGGTTCAAAGCCTACACTGGGTTGACTGGTCAGCAAGCCCCAGGGATCCTTCTATTTCCACCTCCTCCCTGGGATTACAAGTCTGTGCCGTCATACTTGGAATTTTCCATGTGTTCTGGGGATCATATTTGCAAGGCAAGCACTTTAGTGGCAGAACTGGACTCCCAACCCAGTCATCAACACTTAAACTAGCATATGTTAATTAGACATCCTGGGTCTCTCTGTGACACTTCCATCTCATTAATATACACCTCAGCTCCTTACCTTGTCCTGCCCTCCTCACTGTCCAACTACTCCTTTTCTCCAACCCACCCGCCATGTGTGTCTGAGTTTCATTAGGGTGACTTACAGCAGCATGGGCCTTTTATAACGGCTACACCACTAGAGTCGTCCCCCCCCCTTCCCCCCTTCATCTACACAAATGTCTCTCCCTCCCCTCACTGGCTAGTCTTAAGTCCTCAGGGTAGGGTGGCCAGTAAGCAACTTTTAACAAGTTTAAGTTACCTAAGAGTTACATACTGGGTTTTCAAGTGATCTATCTGCATAGCTAAAGTTTAAGTCATATAGAGGGTTATATTGTCTCCTTCCAATGAGGAATTCAACATGAATATCAAGTTACTTTATAAAATAAAAAAGAGGGCTGGAGAGATGGCTCAGTGGTTAAGGGTGGAGGTTAAGTGGCTACTTTCCAAAGAAGCTCAGTTTGAAATCCCACCAACTGCATGGTGACTCACAGACACCTTAACTGCAGGCCCAGGGGGGCTGTGGTGATTTGGATGGGAACGACCCCCATTTGAATGCTTGGTCCCCAACTGATGGAACTGTTTGGGAAGGACGTGGAGGTGTGGCCTTGCTGCAGGGATATCACTGGGGGGGTTGGGCATTCTCAGTGACCATCCCCAAGCCTAGCTTGTGGGTCAGGATGTGTGCTCTCAGGCACCGCTCTAGTGCCGTGCTCCCCACCAAAATGGGGGACCATGATTAAATGCTTTCGTCTGTAACTTGCCTTTGGTCATGGTGTTTTGTCTCAGAACCGAGACAGGAGCCAACACCCTCTTCTGCCTTTGTTGGCACTACACACACAGTGCACCTATATCTATGCAGGCAAAACACCCACACCCACACAAAACTTTTTTCAAAAAATTAAAAATAATGTCTCAAATAGTAGCTACTGAACTGTTACAAAGAAATGCTCTTCAATAAAAATTTTATTTCATATAAAACATTTCCCAAAAGAAATATTAGCATTGTGTTAAAAATAAATCAGGTAAAGTTGTGAAGGTGTCTGACAAAAACACCTTTTCATCTCGTGAATGAATTCTTTGTGTCCTTCCAGTCCTTTTGAAGTCACGCCACCCAAGCGCAGCGCTGTGCTGGCTCACATTTTTTTGAAGTGTGCTTCCAATGGATGCTATCAGCATTGGTAACAGCATAAAACTGTTCTTTGTAATCAAGTACTGCAACCTATGTCCATCACGTGCACATAGTCAGTGAACATTCAGCCATTTAATAAACTTGGTGCCAGCACACTAAACTTCATAGGATTTATTTTAAATGACTTCTGATTCCAGATCATTAAAAACCACAGATTGTATGGCAGCAACTATAGTACATACACAGTTTTGGGAGAGTTTTGTAGTTATCACATAACAGTGGGATATACTTTTTAAAAACAGGTGACGTTTATAGCATAAGGCTCTGTGGTAGGATAGAAATTAGAGACACACATAGGAGAAAGGGCCCGAAAAGTGAGGCGTGTCCTCTTGGAACCGATTCCTTCCCTCCTAACAGTGACTCCTTACAGACACCAAAATGTCCAACAGAAGTCCTGGGACGCCTAGAGAAGAACTGAACTTCAGCAGTAATAATGAACGAGGCGGGGCTATCACAGCAAGCTAACATTCAACCTGCTGGTAGCCAGTGACCTGCTCATTTTAGAGTTTATTGTACTTGAAACGATATGGCAGAAATCGCAAAAGTTTCTTCATTAAATATAGTTTAATTATTATTGTTTTTACAAATCTCCTTTTGAAAATGTAATTTATATTTGCTGCAACTTCACAAGTTTGCATTCAAAATCAAGTATGAAGGCAGTAGTTGAGAAACCGTGTCAAGAGTGCTTTGTCTGGTTTCTGTACAAATCAGTACACAGCTCTCTGTGATACAACAGGGAAGAAAGTGATCCTAAATATATTCAAGTAAAGGCAGAAAAATACATTGCTATTTGAGGCAGATCATGCTAGAACGTCATTTACAATGATTAGTCTGCATCTAAAATGGTTAATGCTTTTTAAACCAATGAAATTAAAATGTTAAGTTTTGCAGCATTTTTACTGTGTTTTGTACCAAGCATGTCTCTATGGAAAAGAGGACTGGAAAGGCCAACGACCCGATCCTTCTCTTCACATTACCACCCTCTGTCACATAAACGCAAACAAATGGGCACAGCATCAAGGTTCTTCCCGCTCTGTGAAGACAAACGCACACGAAGGCAGATAACAAGTGCGCTTCCAGCCACCATCAGCTCAACGTTTTTAATAACAAGAAGATTTACAAGGCAAAATAAACATCTGATTTAAAAACTGCTATTCAGGATAAGTTGGTTGTCCTTTTGCACTTTGAGACTAGTAAGGACTGGATCTTTAAAAACCTGAAGGAGTTTGTAAGAGGGAGAAAATCCTCCATGCTGTTAAAAATAGGACTTGTTAGGATCCACACACTTCCTATGCTAGGGCATCTGGCACAGAAGCAGATGTTTTCTGTCACAGGAACAATCCATCTCCCACAGAAGCAGTTTCTTCAAGCCAGCTACATGCCGATGCCAATCGGCTTTCCCACGATTGAAACTGCAGTGACCCTCCAAAAAGTGGCATGGAACACCTCACCCGAAAAGGTCTTTCAGATCATTGCTAGCTGAACTGCTACTGGTCATAGTAGTTGGTGGCTGAGCAAAGTTCTGTGGGTTGAAGAAAGGATTGCCCTGCATCCCAAAGGCGGACTGTCCCATCACGTTCACCTGTGCGCCCATGGCTGCGCTGCCCACACTTGGGGCGCCCTGAGGCGGCACAAACTGACTCAGCCACTGACTTGTCTTCTGCTGGGACAGCTGGTTCATGCTAACTTTGGGTTTCTGAGGGCCAAAGAGATTATTAAGAGCAGACATATCGGTGGGTCTCTGCTGAGTCTGCTTCCCGGCAGCAGGAGGCCCACCCAAAGAGCTGAAGTTTGGCAGAGTGGGGGCAGCCCCCAGAGGCAGCGTGCCCACTCCTGCTGTGCTCGTACCACCGAAGAAGTTCTGGTTTGGGTTGACTGGCATGTTGAACCCTGAAGACTGAAAGCCCATGTTGGCATTGAGGCCATTTGTCAAATTTTTCTTTGTATTATCAATTGGTGTAGAAAACATCATGCTGAGACCCGTGGAAGGGACAGAAGGGAAGGTACTTGAAGCAGAGGGCTTAGGAGTGGGGACAGAGAGGCTGGTCAGGGACGACATGTTCTCCATCAGTGTGTCTGTCAAGTCCTTTGTCTGAAAAATATGAATGAATTACTTTACCTCCAAGAAATCCAAATTACTTTCCAATTAGTAACCATTTGCCAGAGCACATGATAAAGGACAAATTACAGGTCAGCTGATGGCCTACACCACGTCAGTAAGCTACAGCCTGCAGACCAGATGGTGACTACTATTTATTTTTATACAGCTTATAAGCAGATTGTGGCAATCAAGTTGATGGCAGAACATGGTTATGTTTAAACTACATCTAGGCGAAATGCTCCCAAGCCAGAACTGTACTCTTCTCATTAGAACTGTATCATACACAGAATAACTTTATATTTTCCATTTTGAGTTTCATTAAGATTTTTGGAGATGTATTTTCTATGTTCTTCTATAAGTATGTAACAGTTATTCTTGATTTTTGCCCCTTAGCCTGAAAACCTGTTTTCCTCCGAGGAAGAAATGTTTAAGAGATGATAACAGAAAGTGGTGGTCAGAGCGCTGCAATCCACCAGCAAGTGGACACTCTGCAAGCAGAATCCTTCTGTGGGGCAGCAGCACCAGTGTCTAGACCACTGCCCCAAGCACAGAGGGAACTCAGGCCATGGAGGTACCTCCTCCTAACCCAAGCTGCAGGGCCAGTTACAACTGAAAAGCCAGATACAGGCAGCTTCTTCCAGACATGGCTGGAACATTCCTGATAATGGCACTGTGAGCCCACAACTTTTCTTAAAAACTACCAGCTCAGCTCATTTCCTCTTTGGCAGCCAGCCCTGAGGCTACACACTACATATGGGCAGGTACTCGGGGGCTGCTGGAATGTCTACACTCACACTTTTTACAACTTTATCATATTACCCTTTGAATGCCATCTGTACAAACACTACTGTTTAACAGTCTCCCCCTTACCGGTAAGCATGCTTGAAACTCTACAAAAGAAACAAACCTGTTTGACAGGAGCAATGGGCGTGTGGACTTGGGGCTTAAGAGGCTGCTGGCTTTTCAGCTTCTGGGCCTGCTCCTGTTCTTTGGCTAATTTCTGTTTTTCTTCAAGTGTAAGTGATCCCTTAAAGCAAAGCAAAAGAAAACAAGAATCAAGCACAGCTTTATCCCCACCTGGAAGCACCATTTCCTTTCTGGTAAGGGGTGTGCAGCACAGTTCGTTTACCAGTGCTTAGTCCTTCAGTGGAAACAAGCCCTCTGCTGTTGGTGACCCTGAACCCACATCTGACCTCAGCTGGAACCTCACGGCATCTGCTATACCGTTTTTAGTGTAAAACAGCGTTCACTAGAATTACCTATTTTTTGTTCAACCTTAAAAATCTTAGTCCAAAAGGCTAATGAGTCAGGTCTAGTGGCACAGACCTGTAACCCCAGTTATCTGAAAGCCCGAGGCAGGAGGATCATAAAGTCAGTAACTGTCTGGGATACAGAGGGAGTTCGAGGCAAGCTAGGGCAGCTTATAGAGATGGTGTCTTAAATCACAAGCCACAAAGAGGAACTGGAGGGATTGGCTAACGGGTTAAAGCAGGTGGAAGACTTCAGTTTGGACTCCAGAAGCCAAGTAAAGCCAGACACAGTAGCATTCACCTGTGACCCCAACATCCTAACGGGAGATACAAAGTGGAGAGAGGAGACTCTCAGGAAGCTTGAAGGCCAGCCAACCTGGCTACACAGCTGCAAGCTAGAGATCTTGTTGAACTGTTCTCTGACCCCCACATGTATGTGTACACACACACACACATACACACACACACACACACACACACATAGATAGGCAAGTGAGATAGTTCAGAAGGTAAAGGAGCTTGCCACTCTGTTCAATTCCTGAGTCCTACATGGTGGAAAGAAAGCAAATGACTCTCACAGTTGGTCTCTGACCACCATATGAGTGCTCTGGCATGCATACATACACCTATATACAAAATACATACATACAATAAATGTAAATAAAAAGTAGGCTGGGGATGGAGCTCAGTGCTAGAGTACTTGCCTAGAATTTCCAAGGCCCTCAGTTCAATCTCAATGCCACAAAAAATGTGTAGGTAAATAAGTGACAATGGAAGAATTAAATAGGCATGTCCTTTTGCTGTCTGCATCAAGTTGATAGACTTCTTTGTACTCATCTATTTCATAAACAGTAAGCTCAAACAACTTTTACAGTTTTGTAAGCCTCTCTGTCCAACTGTTTATTAGCTCTAGAAACAGATAATCATATTTGCTAATAAACACAAGAATGAAGTCATCAGTAGTAGGAAATCCATTGTGATTTATTGAACACTAACCAAACTTTCAATAGAACTACTACCTTATAGTTTATTATTCAAAATCATAAGGACAGAAAGTCTTTTAAAAAGGAAACAGAACGAAACCTGCACTCAGAGTTTAGGTGCTTGTAAATTAAAACTGTATCTAACTGAAATGTTTCTCAAAAATATCATTCACCACTAATAAGTCATAACAACAGTATATATCCTTAGTAAAATAATCAACAAGCTGGGCTGGTGAGGTGGCTCAGCAGGTAAGGGCACTTGCCATCAAGTGTGAAAACCTGTGTTTGATCTCCAGGACTCACACCAGGAGGACAGAACTGGCTTCTACAAGTTGTCCTCTGACCTGCAGTGCACAGCATGGCATGTGTATGCCCACATATGTCCATACACACACACCAAGTGTAACCTTAGTCTAATTATGAGAAAGTATCAGGCAATTCCAAGTTGCGCATCACGCTATACGCAGTAACTGACAGGGTATCTTTGACTCTGTAGAAGTGGTGGCAAGAGCCTGGAACTAGTGCACGTAAAGGTGAAAGCAGGAGCCCAGAGGCCATGGCTACTTAGCAAGTTTAAGACTAGCCTGAGCAGTATCAAAAACAAACAAAAAAACAACCTGAGTGAATACCTGAAGGTCATAAAAATTAGGTATCACTACAGAATCAAAAACAAACAAAGACAAGGCTGCTGGGCTAGCAAAGAATGGAAAATCACCTGGCATTCACACTGACAGGAATGCAGGGAGAAGAGAATTCTAATTCTGAGAAGCTGGGGCTGGAGAGAGGGCTTGGTGGAGAGGAGGGTGCACCTGCTCTTCCAGCAGACCTGAGGTCAGCTCCCCACATCTGCAGCAGGCAGCTCACAACTCCCGGCATCTCCAGCCCCAGAGGACCTAACACCCTCCCCTGCCCCTGTGGGCCACTCATGAGGACAACCTCCTGTCACCACACATACACACAGTTAGTTACTGAAAACCAGTAGTAACTCAGGAGAGGTAGACACGTGCGCATAACTGCGAGTGACGGCGCCACGCAGGCAAACGTCAAGCAATGGAGACAAGGCACCGTGTGGGGTCAGGTAACAAAGGAAACAAACAGCTGACACGCACACTTCTTCCCAACACTTCATTCACAAAGAAAGCTTCAGACTGTTCCCTGTTGAGGAGCTACAAAGCATTTCCCAGGAAATGTATGTGGTTTATAGGAAGCCTCACAATAGAAGTAAGTTTGTTTGTTTGTTTGTTTAAATAGAGAAACTTACTCTTTTCTGTTTATTCTGCAACCCATCTTCTTTACTTTCTGAGTCACCACCAGTTAGAAGGTCTGCTCCAATGTTGTTAAAGGCCTTATCAATCTGCTGAAATACAAGTCCAACACTTGAAGACATCCCAATAAAAAAGCCATTTTGTTCCTTGAAGATTAAGGACTCTTAAATGAGGCACACCCTCAGACAAGTCCTGAAGTACATGTCTTCCTACCTGACTTCCCGCATGTGCAACTTTTGTCTCCTCAGAAGCGCTCATTTGGTTTCCTATGTCCAAAGACCTACAAGATGGATAGAGTTACGGAAAGGAAGTTAAAAGAAACACTTTAATTTCCAGAACCATGTAAAAAAGCCAGATGTGGTGGCATGCGTCGGTAAATCTAGCAATCCTACAGCAAAACACGGGGCAAAGACCAGAGAACCAACTGGGCGCTCCAGAGCCAGAAAGCCTGTATGGTACACACACAGCACAGCAGAAACAAGAGACCCTGCCTCAACAGAGGACAGAGCCACCTCCCAAACGCTGTCCTCTGAACTCCATTAAAGCCATGGAACGCGTACATCCTCACTCATATACACACACCACAAACACTCTCATTCTCTCTTCCTCTTAAAACACACATTAATAGACAGATTTTAGAATGTCTTCACATGGTTCCTTTTTTTAATTCAATGTGTAGGATTTGGGCCAGCAGTCTGGAGAGATGGCTCAGCAGTCAAGAGCACTTGCTGCTCCTCCAGATGGCCTACATACCCACATGAGGCGGCCCTAGTTCCAGAGGAAGCCAACGCCGATTCTGCACTACTAGGACACCTGCACACACAGCCACACACACACATACTGGTACACACACAGAGATTAGACAAATGAAGAAACCTTGGGGGAAATGTTTAGACCAGTGAGGTGGCTCAGCAGGTTAAGGTGTAAGGACAAAACTAATGACATATTCTATATGTAATGTATACTCTACAACAAAGGCCATGGCCTGTGAATGTTCTATGAGACTTGTCCTCCAGGTGACCTCACTTCTTCCGGCGTTCTGGGAATGACCATAAACTAGACCTGCCAGCAGTCTCCAGAAACTCCACTGGAGCAATCCGATTCAATTAACTCCCAATGATCCTCTGAGATAAAACAATTTCCCTCGAGATTTAGCCTCCTGGACCCAACCTGCCTAATGGCCGACATTCCTGTGACCTACGACCCCTGCTTATGTTTTTCCCTCTTATAAGCCCATTGCCCTTGAAGCCTGGTACCACTCTTCTATCTTGTCCAATCAGGAAGGACTGTGGTCCAAAGCTCGAGCCTGTAATACAGGACCCTGTGTATGTTGCACTGGTATCAAGTCTTGGTGGTCTTTTTTGGGAGTCTTGAGATCTGGGTCATCTCGTTATTACAAAGGGACTTATGCCAAGTCTGACAACTGAGTTCAATTCCCTAGGGCCAACATAACAGAAGGAAAAACTAAGTCCTATAAGCTGTCCTCTGACTTCCACACATATCATGCACGCACATTCATACATATCACATACACATTAAAAAATAAACATACCTTTTACTTTTAAAAGTTAATTTACTAGAAAAAACTATAAAAATGAAAAACTTTAAAAGATATATTAATGATATACCAGTATGGTGAGGCCAAGAATTCTGAGGGCACTGCTTGACAAAGTTCCAGTGCCCAATGACTGCCATACACCCTGAGGGCACTGCTCCACAAAGTTCCAGTGCCCCAACAACCAGGGGTCCTTAAGGCTGCCTGACAAAGTTCCAGTGCCTGGATGCCTTAAGATTGACCCTTTACTGAGGAAGTTCCTGTTAGAGGCTTCTCTCCAAAGACTAGAATTGAAATTTAGTAAAAGCTGATACTAATAAAAACTAATAAAGTCATTGGTGACTCCCTGGGAAAATACAGCTGTGCAGAAAATTGAGTCTCTTATAAAACTTATTCCTCATTGTTAGATTATTAATAAATGAGTTTGGTAAATGATTTAGAGGATTTTAGAAGAAATAATAAAGAACAAAATTTTAGGGAAACTTTGAAAGCTGACAAACTGTAATTAAAATCACTAGGTCTTTATGCTCGGCTTTGGAAACTAGGAACTAGTTTAGAAAGAAAAGAGATCTTGATCATGCCATTACCAACAGAGCTTGGTGCCTGGTTAAAAAGCAAAAGAAAACAGTTTTAAAATTCTAATGTTCCTTCACAGGATTATAGTAAAGATAGAAATTGTATTGAAGAAAAAGTTCATGATGAGGTTAAAGGAAGCTTAAAGGAGACTCAGGCTGTCAGAGCAGGTAAAGCCACTAAGGCTTCCTCTCTGCCCCGTCTCTCATCAAAAGAATTGAATGGTGTCCGTGTCTGATTCTTTCTTCCCTCGGTCACTCTTACATACACCCTTCTGCGGGGCCCGATCCTCATCCGGAGCTGGACTCCGGCACCAGTACACCATGAATCACAATAAGCCAGCTCTTACTGTTGAAGATCTTAATACATCACTGAGAGACAGATATAGGTGATGATAAGCTTAGAACATAACAAGAAATGCTGTGATATGGCCAGATGTATGGCCTGAAGAAGAAGGATTCAGGTAGGAAAACTAAAATGGAAAGGAATGCTTTGCCCATCCAATACAGATACTAAATATTAATATTCTGTTTCAGGCTGACGGTATAACTTAATGGCAAGATGCATGTTTCATGTGTGCAGGGCTCTACATCCAGTGCCCAGCAACAAGCATGAATGGTTTCCACCTAAAATACATTTCAAACAATAATTTTATGGCATCAATGCATCCAACCTCAAGCTATCTACAACACAGACATGGTATTCATCCCCATAAGTCTTTACCTTGAAGTGGGATAGAGCTACATACAGATCCTCTGTTTGGGGACCCTGCTCATGAGTCATACAGTGTTTTGACTTTCAGATGCCTCTCAGAGCATCCTAAACTCATGTGTTTTGCATTGGGTCAAATAACATAGCAAACCTTTGACATGAATAAAATAGTACTTTCAGTAAACAATTTCCATCTTAGTCTTCTTTTGAACGCCAGTGTTTTGCTAAACACTGAAGTACTACATGCTTACGTATTCCTGGGGCTAGAGACAAGATAAAGAAACAGTAGCACTAGGGGTTCACAGGTCCCAAAAAGACCTCTGTCTTTGTTCTTGGTGTTCAGCAGCCAGAGCTGACGCTAACAGATTTCCTCAGAAACAAAGTTTTCCTCATGTAGATAAAATACTAAGATCACATCATATTCCATATCTGTACTATTTTTAACAATATCCTAATGAATTTCAATTTACTAATCTGTTGGAAAAGTTTAAAATGCTTCCTATACGATCAAATGAGAAAAAGCCATCAACCTTCCTACTCAGTGTTGCAGGAAGCGCATCACGAGCGGCCGTGACCGCACTGACCGAGTGCACGCGCGCAGCCTGCTCACCTCTGCTGCTCCTGCATTATGTGCAGCTGCTCCAGCTTGGTCCTGTGTTCAGACTCCAGTCTGCTCAGCATCTCCTTTATGACGGCAATGAAGGAACTGAACTGGCACAGTGAGAGATGGATACGGTGAGGACACAGGGCCCTCGCAGCTCAAGCAGTCAGTTAAGACAATCAGTAAATGAATCCCCACAGCCCCGCTTCTCCCAGGGAGCAGGACTCATGCACACAGCAAAGGCACGGTGAGGCAGTCCACATAACCTTGGACTGCCAGAGCACGCACTCAATCCGTTCAGTCTCCATATGGAGGTGGCATGTGGCTTACAAATCTTTGACGTTCTGGAAAACATGTCTGAGGGAGTGTCACGTCTTTATTTATCTAACAGCTACTATCCTGAGGTTTTAAGTGAGCTTAGTAGTGGGAGTCACACATCAGTAACTTGTGCCAGCTAGGAAACAGTTCATTTAATAATGCTTACACATTCTTATTTGTTCATAAACAACAATGATTGGCTAAAATAAACTTTGTTTTCTGGAAAGATAGAAACATTAAATGTTCATAATTCAATTTTGATAATGGAAGTTCATAAAGTAATGTAATACTATAATTTAATGTACATTAAGTTTTCATTAAACTTCATCATACAGTACTTCCTAGTTATCATAAACAATTTATGTGAATGACACCATATGTTACAAGAACTAGAAACAGCTTTCCTCCACTCCATAAATCTTATAAGCATGTGTACACATGTGTTATAATGTTTTCAGTCTTTACAACTCTTCAAACTAGTGTATTAAGATTTCTATGTTTATGGATAAGGACAATGGACTCAGCGAGCCACAGAAACTCACAGGACAGTAAACAGCTTCCATGGCAGTTAGACTCCACACTATGCCTCCCCTGCTTCCCTGCACACCCTGCCTCTGCCATGTCTACCAGCAGCCACTTCCTCTCCTTAGGAGTGACAGACAGTTTATTTATTTAGTTTACCAGTACTGACTTTCTGCTAAGTGGGCTTACTTAAAACTAGGTATAGCAGGTAACAAAAAGTTATGTCCACAGCTCAAATGAGGCAGACTAAACTTATCCATGGCAACTAATACTTAAAACCTTGTCATCACCTGGGAGGCTTCCTCTGCCATCTCTTGGCTGCCTCCCACCCATACACTCTGTGTAGACACTATTCTGGTGTCCGGTAGCATACACCAGAGGTTACCAAACATGTGTGGACAGAGCACTCGGTAGAGCCCTCCTGTGTCTTGCTCGCCTTTCTCACAGAGCTTGTCCAGAAACTGATCTACTGGCTTTGGAAGGTCTGCCTGCAAGGTACACTTTGGCTGTCTGTTTTGGAACGTCATTTTTAAGAACACTCCCATGATTAATGAAATATGGTGGCTTGCAGCAATTAGCTGCCTATACAAGTAGACTCTTTCCACTTAATATAAAATATATGAACTCCTTAAAACCAGGAGAGGGGCAGCCTGGAGTTACCAAGTCTTATCATAAAATGAATAGAAACACAGGCTATATCCATCGAAACCCAAGGAAATAACAAAAGGTAGGATTCAAATGGCTTCCACAGATGAAAATAGGTCTCTCAAATCATAAAGCTGGAGAGAGTAGCATTTTAAACAGAACTATGTATCATAAAATAGGCACCTGGGATCATTAAATTTACTCTATTCTATGTGTATGACTGTTTTGCCTGTATACATGTATGTACACCATGTGCGTATTATATATGTACACCTCATGTACATACATGCCTGAGGTCAAAAGAGGGGACCAGATCCCCTGGATCCATCCCATGTGGGTGCTAGGAAACAATCCAGGTCCTCTACAGAGCAGTAAGTGCTCTTAAGCACTGAGCCATCTCTTCAGCCCCCCAGATATATTTTTAAATACCCTAAATCAGACACAGAAAACGACAAAAAGTTGAAAACTGTTTTAGGCACATTGTACTGTTTCTCCTCTTCTTCAACTGCCTAGAATGTGCCAAGCCTACCCTAACACCCAAATTAAAAGAAAGCCTTAGACTAGGAGCAAAGTTTCAAAGGCTTACCTTACTACTTCAAAAGAAATGTAGGGGTAATTAACTACACACTTCCTCATCTTCCAAACTCTGCCTGCTCAACACTCTGTCAACACCCAAGCCTTCCTCTCCCCAGCTCTTCTTTCATCACTAATTAAAATCTTCTCCACGCTAATTAAAATCTTCCCTGCCTGTCTACCACTGATCCTCACAAAACAGTAACTTTCTCAGCCTTTTTCATGTTTCATTAGACACCAGGTTCTGTTCGCTTTGATCTTTTCTCCCCCCTGGGCTCCAGTGAAGAACAAGCAGAACACCCAGCCTCGAGACTATACTTGCCAAGCTATCGGTGCACACACAGCTGTGATAACTACAGCAAAAGGCATGCAGAGAGATGATTCCGTAATAGTTTTTGAACACACATATCCCCTTTGCTCACTTACTACATCTTCAAAATTACTTACTATAAAGCAGACAGATATTAAGTCCTCCATTACCACTCTCTCTCCTTTCATTACGCCCCTGTCAATGAGTTATTCCTTCTCTGTGGCAGGCAGGCTCTTAAAAACGTTCCCAATCGTCTCCTCATTTCTACTACTTATATCACTGTGTACTCCCCTATAGTTGAGTATAGGTAAGACACACACTTGCTTTAAAACAGCAGAATATGGCAAAGGTACAGGTATCACACTTCCTCAATTACATAAAAAGACACTGTGCCTTCAGTCCAGCTAGCAAGGAAGAGAACTCTGTGCACAGAATTGACAGCAACATCTGGCAAACACACAGCTAAGACTAAGACCCTCAGCCCAACAGCCCAGCAAGAACTAAGTCCGCCAACAACCCCTTAATCAGACTAAGAAGTTGATGAGTCCCCAGGTGGACTTTCTTTTTTTGTTGTTGTTGTTGTTTTTTTTTTTTTTTTTTCAAGACAGGTTCTCTCTGTGTAGCATATCTGCGTGCTCATATCAACATGCAGCCCCGAATTTAAAACAGAGGCAACCTTAACGCCTTCCAGCATCCTGCTCATCCTCCTCCAGGGAGGCCTTTAAGGGCTATCCTACTCCACAACCTTAAGTAACTCTGTGGCATACTTTACTTGTTTTGGCCACCTACATTTGTAATATAATAAAAGCACATAATGCACATAGCGAACGGGGAAAGAAGGTGAACAGACAGACAATGTTCTCACCTGATTGAGGTTGAGGTTGTTTTCAATACTCAGGGGGATGAGATGAGGCAGTACTTTTCCAGCCAGCTGCTCTTTGGTAATTCCCAACTTCTTATGAGTAAAAGTACATTTATAAATTCCTGACAGAAAATAATATAAGCTTTAGAAATTAACACCCATGGAAATACTGTCTCTATAGCAAGTCTTTTGGAAACTGGTGTGGTGCAAATTTCCTCTCCTGAGAGGATGAGGATGTTGTCTTCCATGTGGGCCTCAATGCCTTCAGGTGCGTTAGCCGTGCAGACTTATAACTACCATGGCATATTTTACCCTGTGCTCTTTTTATTTAAGAGCACACGTAATGACAAAACTAATGGTGTGGTTACTATAATCCAGCAATCAGGTTACAGAGTAACTCCTTACCCTGTCTATTTTAGACCGCATACTTAAATTTGGAGCATCTATTTCAAGACATCTAAATACAGGTTCAGTAGAGAACAGAGTCCACACTTTGATTCACTCCCTCTGCAGGTGAAACTCAGCACAGCAGCCTTGCCTCGTACTTTATCCTACGACATCAGTGGAGGCTTTACCACCCCTCCCCACTCACCCCGTCCCGGAAACCTTCTAGTCTGTAAGTGCCAAGAGTCTGCTTCCCTTGTTATTAGAGAAAAGTTACATGGTGGCATTTATCTCATCATTCTACAACTGCATAATGCCACATACATAAAATTAAAGTGCAATGGTTTTACAGCGTGAACATTTTCTTACACAACTACTATATAAAATCAAGATGACAGTAAGTCTCCAGCTACCTAAGATCCCCATGAGGACTGCGGGTTCCTTGGAGGGGATCTGTTGTAAGAAGGGTAGGATGTCATCAAGTACAAACCACTTATCCAAGTATTCTAGAATCTTCCCTAAACAGACCAGGGAGTTCACACGGACCTGTCAAGGAGAAAAATTACACGTAACTTTGTCATGTAAAGTTCTTATAATGTAAAGCGAAATACATAGTGTAAATTTAGTCTTCAAACACACACAGCTAAAATCTCAATAAAAATAGGTTTACTAAGGTAGAGTCTATAAAGCATGGCTTTACTAACATAAGAAATTCATTCATTTACTGACTTTCCTGACATAGGACAGGAAGAACTGCAGACTGCGACACTGAGCTCCCAGTAGGTAAAGATAAGGAACAGCTTCAGCCGCGTAATCTTCACTCTCACACTCGCTCATTCGCTTCTATGGAGCTATCACAGGCCTCGGGGGCCTCGCACGCATTAACCAGGCCATCGCTGAGCGACAATCCCAGCCTCCAGTTTGTATCAGGACTTTAGAAGCTTTTATGTGTTCACTAGTATTATTAAACATTTCTAAACACATCTTTAATATACTTACTAAAGTCCACCATTTCCAAGCTCTTACATTTCTTAATTCATTCAACTTTTGATACACATCAGACCCTAGGTATGGCTGCAATTTATTCCGTTTATGGACTGACTGGCTGTGGGTGGCAGTGCTCATCCACAACACACATGTGGAAGTCAAAGCTAACTTGCCAGAGTAGCCTCTCTTCTAGCAAGCCGACTGTGGGGATCAAATCGGGTGATCAGGCTTGGCAGCATGCCTGGCTTTTACCCACCAAGCCATCCCTGGCCCCTTTAACTAGGATTTATATGACAGAATACTTCAGGCTGGCCAGGCCTGTTGGCACAGGACTGAACTTCAGTTACTCAGGAGATGGGAGTAGGAAGCTCTTAAGCTCAAAGCTTGCCTGGGCTAGACAGCAAGCTCAAGGTCAGCATGGGTAACTCAGTAAGACCATGTCCTAAGTAACAAGAAGTGGGCTGGGGCTCAGTATGGTGATGCACACTTAGAGCCCAGCACTTGGAAGGATAGAAACAGAAGGTCAAGAAAACAAATGTCAGGCTATATAGCAAGTTCAAGATTAGCTTAGGCCTGGGCTCCTTTAAAAACAGAACCTGAAGTCAAAAAAGGGGGGGAGGCAGGAAATAGTTCAGTGGGAAAGCTTTTCCAGCATATTTAAGACCATGGATTCAATTTTGAGTACCAAGTCGTTCCCTACCCTCCAAAAAGAGTACATTTAAGTCATGTCCATAGTATTAATTAAACCATGTGTCAATAAAACTCCAGTCTAAAATAACTAAGCAGAAAATAATTCCATTAATAACTGTACAAGAAAATAGAAAATTTTCCATTTCTGAAAAATATGAACAACTGTTTTCTGAAATTTAAGCATAGAATATTGCAAATTCAAAACATTATCTGGAGGTTTAACCTGTTCTCAGAATCAGTTTATTATAATAAAGAACTAATGCCATCTGCTGGATATATATTTAAAACGCTAGTTTAATTTTATTTTCCTTTATGATGTTTAAGATACTAGATAAATCACAAATATGTCTCTTGAAACGTTTTACCTAGCTATGTATTATTTTTCTTCATTTTCAGGCAATTTTAATGGATGATTTGTTATAGGCAATTCATAATTAATATTGCCAGACCCTAGAGAATACGTCTATAAATACAACAAAGAAAGTCCTATCTGCCACACAAAGGTAAGCTAAGAGCATTGAAAAATTACATCTAAAATGGGTATATGTCCAGGAGTGGTATAGCTAGATCTTGAGGTAGCACTATTCCCAATTTTCTGAGAAAGTGCCAGATTGATTTCCAAAATGGTTGTATAAGTTTGCACCTCCACCAGCAATGGAGGAGTGTTCCCCTTTTTCCACATCTTCGACAGCATGTGCTGTCACTTAGAGTTTTTGGTCTTAGCCTTTCTGACGGGTGGAAGACAGAATCTCAGGGTTCTTTTGATTTGCGTTTTCTGATGACTAAGGATGTTGAACCTGTCTTCAAGTGCTTCTCAGCCATTCGGGATTCCTCTATTGAGAATTCTCTGTTTAGCTCTGGACCTCATTTTTTAATTGGATTATTTGGTTTGTTGATGTTAAATTTCTTAAGTTCTTTATATATTTTGGGTATTAGCCCTCTGTCAGATGTAGGGTTGATGAAGATCTTTTCCTAATCTGTGGGCTGGCGTTCTGTTCTATTGACAGCATTCTTTGCCTTACAGAAGCTTTTCAGTTTCAAGAGGTCCCAGTTATTAATTGTTGATCTTAGAGCCTGGGCTGTTGGTGTTCAGGAAATTGCCTCCTCTGCCAATGAGTTCAAAGCTGATCCCCACTTTCTTTTCTAATAGATTTAGTGTATCTGGTTTTACATTGAAGTCTCTGAACCACTTGGAATTGAGGTTTGTGCAGGGTGATAAATATAGATCTACTTGCATTTTTCTACATGTAGACATCCAGTTAGACCAGCACCACTTGTTAAAGATGCTATCATTTTTCTATTACATGGTTTTGGCTTCTGAACTTCGACCCAAAATTTATCCTGCTTAGAAGATGTGCAGGGATAAAGACAGAGCAGAGATTGAGAGAATGTCCAACCAATGCATGGCCCAACCTGAGACCCACACCAGAGAGCCAACCTGACACTCTGCTGTGCTTGCAGATGGGAGCCTAGCACAGCTGTCCTCAGAGAGGTTCTACCAGAGGGCCTTGTGGAAGAGTAAGGGGAGGATACAAGGACCTGGAGGGGACAGGAGCTCCACAAGAACACCAGCAGAGCCTAGCAGGGCTCGCAGAGACTGAAACACCAACCAAGGACCATGCAAAGACTGGACTTAGGCCCCTACACATATGTATCCAATGGGCAGCTTGGTCTTCATGCAGGTCCCCTAGTAAGGGGAGCGAGGGCTGTTTCTGACAAGGACTCTGTTGCATGCTTTTCAATCACTTGTTCCTGTCAGGGCTGCCTCACCAAGCCACCATGGTAGAAGATGTGCTCAGTCCCAATACAACTTGATCTATTGGGATGGGGGTGGGGTGGGGAGGTGCCTCCCCTCTTCTGATGGGCAGGGGAGGGGGGATAGAGGGAAGAGGGAAGGAGGGTAGGACCAGGAGGAGAAAAGGGAGGGGGCTACGATTGGGATGTAAAGTAAATAAATAAGTTTCATGAAAGGCTGAAAAGACGGCTCAGCAGGTAAAGGAGCTATCAAACTGACTGTGTGAGTTCGAACCCTGGAACCACACAGTGGAAGGAGAGAACCAACTCCCACACACCACGTGCACGCACACACACACGAAGCAAATACATGTAAAATAGTTAAGTTACATGAGAAAACTTATACTATTATAAATGGGTTACCTACAACTACAATAAATTATATAAGTAAACTATACAAGAGTTATTTCCCAATAGGAAAATGTGTCCACTACTAAGCAGTAAGAGACAAACATTAGTGTGTAACTACTTACAGCCAGGGAAGATGTCTGTAAGCAGGCATTTTTAATTCTTGGAATCAAAGCATTTTTCATGGACGGGTAGTCTATAAGATTTGCAAAAGTTGGAATGATGTTTAGACAGAGCTCCTATTGAAAAAACAAATCTGATCAGTCTTAAGGAAAGGCGTTCAACCTTCCTCTCCCACACTCAGCTAATTTGTCACAGTATAAAACAAACTTCCAGATGTTTTACATTATTTGGTCTTTGCAAAAACATTTTTGAAAAATAAAAATAAAAAAGAACATTTATAATTGGTTGAAAATGGCATCGCTACACAGGGCCTGTGGTAGTGTTTCAAGGGCTTGCAATTACAACTAGTTCTGCACAAGGTCTTTATGTAGCACAGGCTGGCCTCAACTTGCAACCCTCCTGCTTTCGCCTAAGTACTAGGATTACAGGCCAGCACCCTAATTACACAGGGAGAGCTGCAAAGTAGAGCTGGGTGCTCTAACCCACTTACCCCAGGATTTAACTACAGGGGGAAAATTCAACCTTATACTCTTAAAGAAACTTAAAGACAGAAATATATCGCAGAAGCAGACATATACAAGGCACTACAAACCTACAATCCCAGCACAGTGTTTTTTGAGATAGGCTGTGGTGTAGCCCAGGCTAGTCTTGAACTTCTGGTCTTCCTGCCTCTATCCCTCAGTGCCGGGATTACAAGTGTGTGCTACCACACAGGACTCCACTCCTTTTTGAATTCTGTATGCGTGCCTGGATGTGAGTCTATGCCTGTGCGGATGCAGGGGCAGGGGAGTCCAGGGCAAGGTACTAGACAGCTTGGAGCTGAGTTACAGGCAGTTGTGAGCAGCCCACCATGGGTACAGGGAACCAAACTTGTGTTCCCTGTTAGAGCAACACCTACCAGGTGCAGTGGCTTACAGTTTTACTCCTAGAATTGGGAGGCAAAAGCAGGTGGAGCGCTGTGAATTTGAGGCTAGCCTGGGCTACATAGCAAGAGCATTTCCATATAAACAAACGGCACCTGTTTTAGCCTCTGAGCCATCTGTACAGCCCCTGGAACATACTCTTTCCCAGGCAGTCAGTACACAGCAGGACAAGGAGTCAGCAGTGTAAGCCTAGAGATACATACACTACTATTGAGTTGCGTATAAATGTTAAGATTTGCATCTAAGCTATGCCTCGTGGCTTCCCAGCCCTCGTGGAGGAAAGCAAAGCAGACACTGCACCTGGATCTGGATGGAAGGAGCCTCCAGGGCTCTGTAGACCATCGGCAGGACACTGTTCTTTATCTCATCAGGTGGAGTTTTGGTTAACAGCAAATCCATTTTTTGTAGAAAAATTAACAAAATCTAGATGAGGAATGAAAAGATGTATTAAGATCTACAATCTTTAGGAAATTCAATATATGCCAAATTTTAAAGTCTTTTCAGAAAAGTAAGTTATGTATTTTGACACTCACCATGTTGCTAGCCTGAAGGCATGGAAGACAAAAACACACAAGTCTCTTACTTTTCTGTAGCAACACTTAAACTGTTCTCACTTAAATTAAACTACAATCATTTAAATTAAGACTAACCATATGTACAGAAACACATGACTCCTACAAGTTCCAACTGTCCAGAAAGCTACTGCATTTAAAAAGAATAAAAGCCAAAGAGAAGCAAAGTTAGATGCCTCAAGGAGGGAATTTTATCACTCAGCTTCTATGAAAGTAAACAAATGAAAAGATATGTGAGGGAAAAAGTTCTAGAAATAAACATGTTTAATTGTTCCTAATATTTTTTCCTAGCTATGTCTGTATATCTAAATTGTAAGAAAAAAAATTTCTTTCAAGATGGGATTTCTCTGGGTAGCCTTGACTGTCCTAGACCAGGCTGGACTCAAACTCACAGAGATTCACCTGCCTCTGCCTCCCCAAGTGCCGGGACTAAAGGCATGTGCCACCACGCCTGGCTTTAGGTGAAATTTTTTAAAAACTACTTATTTTGTATATGTATGAGTGTTCTGCCGGCTATTATATCTGTGCACTGCATGGAAGCCAGAAGGGGGCACTGGAATCCTGGAACTGGAGTTACAGTTGGCTGTGAGCTGCCATGTGGGTGCTGGGAATCAAACCCAGCGCCTCTGCAAGAGCAGCCAACGCTCTGAACTGCTGAGCCACCTCTCCAAGCCCCAGAATACTTAAGTTTTGTCAATGCTCAATTAAAACATTTCAAGAGGGTTTATTAGCTGAAAAAAAAAAATGAGGAAAGTGAGTACCAAAGCACCTTCGTTTCATTTCCTGTTGAATACTATGCAATTTTCTGTAAAATACCATGACAAAAGCAGCTTAAAGGAGAAAGGGTTTGTATGGCTCACAGTTCCCGGTGGGTCCAATGTGGTAGCAAAGTCAAGGCAGCAGGAACTTGAGGCAGCTCATCACACCCACACAGGGAATGCTTGCTTAGTGCTCAGCTCACTCCTCTCTTCAGTACAGGCCACAGCGTGAAAGAGTCGCTGTGGGCCTAGTTCAGGGCGGGGCTTCCCACCCCAACTCAGCTAGTTAGGAAAAGCCCTTACACGCACAGCCACAGGACAACCAAGGCCAGACAATTACATGTGAGACTTCCCAGGTGATTCTATGGAGCATCAGGCCAACAGTCAAAATTCACCATCATAAAAAGAACAGGGTCAAATAAGAACTGGGATCATGTGTGTACTGGGATTCCATCAGGACTAATGAACAAGTTAGGTGACATGCGATGCCACCAACTTTTCCTCTTGACACTCTGACAACTGTCAGGGAGCCCGGCTTTCAAGCTTATAGCTCTGTCCCGGTTAGTAGGAACACCCCTCACCCCACGAACTGCCTTCTATATTCCCCTCTTCAAGGAAAGAAACCGGGGGATGAGCCACAGAAGGTGGCAGCACGCCTGGAGGCACATGCCTTTAGTCCCGGCACTCAGGAGGCAGAGGCAGGGCTGCATGGGGAGGCCTTGTTTAAAAAAAAAAAGGTGGGGTAGGAATTATGGATAACAGGGGGAAGAGAGAGACAGGAGGAGAGTCGCTCAGGCACACGTTATTTGAAAGTGTCATAATGATATTTAACATCTTATATGCTACATTTTAAATTAAAAAACTAAAGTCAATTTTCAAGGGAACAAAGACTCACAAAGCCAATACACCAGACAGTTAACAGCTGACTAATGAGCTACTGTCAGCCAGGAGCAGAAACAGCCAATGGTATTTAGTATTCGAGGACAACTCTGTGGCTAGCAGTAGCATTCAGATGACAATGACTGACGCAGAGTTCTAGAAAGGAGGAGATGCACCCAGATTCAAGTCACGATGTGCAACCCCGCAGTTCCTGTACACCGTACAGAATCTACATACTGCATCTCACTTACACATACACTTTACATACATATGCATTATACTTGTACATATAATTTGCATCTTCACATGCACACACAAATTACACATATATACATTAGTACCATGATACCTTACACATTTTCTCTTTTAAGGAAAGAATTAGCAAGAAAATAGAAACAACTGACACAAATCATGTATAAACTAACTACTAGAAGAATAGCAAGCCAAATAAAAATATCTAAACCTGGCTTTTTTCCAATCTGCTATCTTTCAATTACAAACAATGTAACACAAGCAAAATTTGATTGCAATTTACTTTCTAAGACAATGATTTATGAAAAGCCACATTCATCTGCTAAGTTTAATTATAATTTTAGCAATGATTCAAATGTATAAAAGTAGCTTTCTGGCTAGTGAAAACAAAATCTAATATACTTATCACAATTTTTTAAACATTTAAATTTTTTATTTATTTATTTTTTGATGTGTATGGGTGCTTTGCCTAAATGTGTATGTCTGTGCCTGGTTGCTGGAGTCCAGAGTTGGATCCCCTAGGACAGGAGTTACAGATGGTTGTGAGCCACCACATGGGTGCTAGAAATTGAGCCAGGTCCTCTGCAAGGGCAGCCAGTGCTCATAAGCACTAAGCCATTTCTCTATGCCCAAGTTATTCAATTTTAAAAAGCTCAGAAGAGCCACTGCTTTGTTCTAAGCGGCAGTAGTCATCACAATAACCGTATAACTATCCACAAGTGTCACGACATACCTGGATGGGCTCCTGCTGCTTAAATACAGGACCGAGTTCAGGTAGAATTAATTTGACATATTCTTCTTTGGTGCACTCCTCAGCAATCAGCAGAACATTAGGCAAAACAAATGGTACCATGTCAGGGTTTACAAATTCTGAGGTCAAACAGGGCAAAATCCTCTGCACAATGACACGCTGCAAAGAAAAATGAAAAATTTATAAAAACAAAATGTATTTCAGAACTTCAGTATTTATACTAAGGTGTAAAGTGCCCATAAAGTTCATGGCTGAAACTGAAGTATTTTCTAGAGAAAAATAAAACTCTGTTGCTAGTTCCATCAAGACAAACCGCACAGGCTCACGATCGCGCCACCCTAGCAATCTCTAGCCAGTGTTCGCTGACAGCGCGTCTCCTCTTAATCTTGTCATACTTATGGTGCCTCCCTCCTAACTAAAGCATTGTCCTGACTTTCTAATCGCTAAGCCATAGGTGGCAACCATACTATGTTTACTGTAAGGGCCTTGGGAGGAATGACAATATTTTTGCTTTCTGTTCTTTCTCCAGACCACCTTCAGTAAAGGGGGGGGGGGGCAGACAGACAGACAGACAGACAGGCAGACAGACACACACACACAGACACCGACACGGACACACACACGGACACACGGACACGGACACACACACACGGACACAGACACCGACACGGATAATGGCCATGATCAGAGACGCTTTGGAAATGACTTCAGTCAGGAATTACTAGTTTTACAACTAGTTCCTTCTATAGCACTCACTGTTTTTGTTCTTAGCATGGGGTCTCACTATATAACCTGGTTAGCCTAGCACTCAGAAGTCCTCCAGCCCCTGTCTCTCAAGTGTGGGATTAAAGCAAAGGATGTGCCCCCAGACCCAGCCTCCCCAACACTCTTAATCCTACTTTACATTCACTGTTTAGTAAAGGACCTGGGAGGTTTGCATCAGTGCCAACGTGTCCCTTAACTCTAAAGAGGTAGTGAGCTGCACCTTGGCTGCTCTGACCAGCCCAGGCAGCCTTAATGCGGGTAGCATCCTAAGGGTTAAACACTATTTATTTTGCTTAAGCTTCGGCTTCAGTTTGCAGCAGTTACTGTCATTTGCCTCAGGTAAAGCTGTCTTGCTTCTTTGAAAGAGCGGGTTATGGTAAGCCCAAGTAAACATTAAACCAAAACCTCCTGACGCCGTGACACTGGTAACAAACCTTGGGCAGCTTCGGCAGAACCTTTGGCAATCCCTTGAAGAACTGTGATTTCTGGAGATTATCTCTTTGGAATAAGGTATCAAAATATTGAAGTGTTACTGCACCAACATCATCAAAGAAAGGAATCTAAAATACAGGAATCAATTATTTTAATAGATAATCAGTTAAAATTACTAATATCTAAAACTACCACAACAAGGTGAAAAAGTATTCGAAAACATTCAGCAGTATTCTAAACATTACATTAGACAAAAATTACAATTAGAAAAACCCAAATAAGAAATTAATTTTTCAAGTTCAAATCAGCAGCACATGTGGATTAGCTGAGCCCTAGCATTATTTATAAAATGCTGAAAATTAAAATAGCTTCAAAGTTGGGGCTGGCAAGATGGCTCAGTGGCTAAGAGCATAGGCTGCTCTTCTAGAGGACATGAGTTAAATTCCCAGCAAAAGCATCGGGCAACTTGTACACTCAAACACCTCCACAGACACATGCAAATGCACCATTAAAAACAAACAAATAAAACAACTAAAAATAAAGTGCCCTGAAGACATGATGAGTTACGGACAACACTGTTGAGTTTTCTGGACATCCAGAATGTCTGCGTTCTAACTGTGACTATCAGGATCTCTATTTATTTGACATCTTAATTTTCTTCATAACTATGTATGTAAATAACTTAGCCATTTAATGCCAAAAGCTGAATATTTAATTCATTCAAGAGCACTTCTTCATAACTATGTATGTAAATAACTTAGCCATTTAATGCCAAAAGCTGAATATTTAATTCATTCAAGAGCACAGATAGCATCTAAGAACAAAACTATGCATTATACAAGTTTCATCTGATCAAAACTCTAGCTGTACTCACTTTTGTCATTTGGTCCGCATCAGGCCTCACAGCTGGAGTTACATTTAGCAGCATCTTCACGTGCTCACGGACCTCCTCAGGGACACTTGTAAGAGAACTGGATCCCAAACGACTCAGCTACTCAAAAGCGCAAAGACGTAAGTGAGCATCGCACAGCCAGAACGGTTACGAAGCCTTTCTGCTCAGGCTGCCTGCTGCTGCCTGCACAAATACTAACTCTTTCAACATAACTAAAAGTGTCTTCAATACTCTGAGCATTTCCACTTCTAAAGTAAGATGGGCAGAAGTTTAGCCACTCTAGTAAACACCAGGATAAAAGTTGTAGTAACTGATGTAATCATTACTACAGAACCTATTTCTACTGAACTGATCTTAGACAAACTTGAATGAAGTTACTCATTTCTGTAAGGAATGCTGCAGCTGTGACTGCCTGCCAAGACTGCACAGACCAAGCCAGTCAGCCTCCAGCGTCGGGGAGAAGGGCTGCTCCTAAGGCCCACCCCTCAATGAGGGGCTCGGACAGCTGATGGCTGCCAAGTGAGGATGTGGCCCCCGGCATGGCAGTGACACCCCAGTGGGTAAGCATACAGTCTTGAGTATATGGACAGTGCAAACTAAACTTGATGGATTATTAAAAATCAAACAAAAACCATCAGTTGGGAGGGCATTTGGGAAGATAGGGGGTGGATCTGGGAAGAGTTAGGGGAAGGAAAGGGGTAAATACGACCAAATACATTGTATGTATACATGATGTTCTTTTTTTTTTTTTTTTTTTTTTTTTTTTTTTTTTGGTTTTTCGAGACAGGGTCTCTCTGTAGCCTTGGCTGTCCTGGACTCACTTTGTAGACCAGGCTGGCCTTGAACTCACAGCGATCCGCCCGCCTCTGCCTCCCGAGTGCTGGGATTAAAGGCGTGCGCCACCACGCCCGGCCCATACATGATGTTCTTAAAGAAAAAGGCACTGTTTTTTAGGAAGAATTTTCTGTCTACAGTTTAGAGAACCCAGCAGACACGTAAGCCAGTGCTGATAGGCAAATACCTGATCCAGCTGCCTGCTGAAACTCTTGTAAATATCCTGCTTGTTGACTTCAAATATCGGTTTCCCTTTATTAAACACAGCATACATAACAGCACCTAAGGAGTACATGTCACTGGCTGTCTCGCAGCTCACGGAGAGGATATACTCGGGAGCCAAGTACTCCGGATTTGGAAGACACAATGATGGTAAATTTGGGTCCCACTCTTTACAAGGAAACTTAGGCTATAAGAAGACAGAAAGGAGATGACAAGGTTAGAACCTCAAGAAACAGCAAACCATCACAGGCCACAGCTACCTTTAAATTTGTATTGACCCAGCCAGACATGGTAGTGCACACCTTTAGCTCCAGCATGTGGGACGAGGAGGCAGGTGGATCTCTCTGAGTTTAAGGCCAGCCTGGTCCACATAGTGAGTCCCAGGACAGCCAGGGTTAGAGACCCTGTTTCAAAAATTAAAAAAAAATAAAATAACAAAAAAAAATTGTTATTAAATAAGTAAATACATGGAAGAGCTTAGAAAATAAAAGGGGTGGGGAAAATAAGTAGAATGTATTATATGATTTATAAAATTGTCAAAGAACAAATTCAACCAAATTTCAAAGTTAATAAATATCAGCACATTATCACTGCTCCTGTCCCTGTGGTCTCTGAGGAAGACCTCACATTCTCACAGGCAGGAGCAATGCTGTTAGAGGGTCACAACAGAAGCTCGTGTGTTTGGATTTCTAAGAAATTCCTGTTTAACTAAGTTGCTCAATTTTTCTCTGGGACTCTTTTCTCAAGACATCTACAGAATCAGTCATCCGAAGAACACTGCCAGGCACTGTGGACACCAGGGTCCGTCTTTCCAGTCAGGCACACTGGAGCACCGTGCCTGAGCCTCACACTCTGCCAGGCTACCTGACATCTTCTAGTCTGCTGCAGATACAATCATAGATTTCCATGGTTTAAAAATCCAAACATTAAAACCATCATTACCTCTTGCTCAGAAGGATTGCTTGATGACACACAAAAGTCAAAACCCATTATTTTCCAGGCTCCACTTTTATTCAAAATTATGTTTTCAGGAGTGACATTTCCATGAACCATTTTCACACTGCTATGCAAAAATGACAGTCCTTCAGAAACCTGGAAATGAAAAAATTACTCTTGGAAAAAAATGTCTTTTTATGTTGAACACAACAGCTGCTGGTTCTCCTAGTAAGAAGTTTTACAAGTCAGCTGGCAATCAAACCAGGAGGGGAAATCTTGTAACAGAAACTGAAGTACAGTTATTAAGAAGTTCCTTTTTATGACAGAAAGGAGAGAGATTTCTGCTGTATAAATTTATCTATTTCCAGAGCTTGAAAGTGAGAATTCTCATTAAGATAATTATTTTTGTGCAGTAACACTTGATATTTAAAATTCAACTTTTCTAAGTAGTAAGCACTGTGCATACTTTTTACGTATTTAATGTCCACTTACTGTCACACTGAATTAACATATGCTAATTTTCTATCTGTGCTGCCTAAGGCGGTGGAATCTGGCAAACAAAACAGGACACCTGTACCAGGAAGAAGTGGGATCTGGCAATGATTGCTCTCTGACTTCCAAGAAACCTCTGTCCCTGGCTTTCCTCAAACTCTACTGGTCACTGCTTTTCTAGTCCCTTTTCCTGGCTCCTCATTTCTGTCCCAAGATATCTCTGGTCCTCCGCTCTCTCTCTTAAGAGCTCTCAGTGCCAGGACTCAGCTGCTGACTGCGCCGACTGCTCTAAGCCCAGCCTTCCTTACTGACCACCTTCTCTGCCCCTCACTCTCTTGTAAGCATCTGGATACCATAGAAATCCGACACTGAGTGTCTACTCAGAATTTATCCATTTCTCCTATAATGTTTTCCCTAGATAACAATTATTTTGTTTTCTATTTGCTAAAAACAAAAACTTTTGAATTATTCTGGTTTTGTTTGTTTTTTTAATTTAGCCAATCAGCCAGATATAGTTGTACATGCCTTCAACCACATAGCCCCAGTACTCTGGAAACTGAGGCAGATGGATCTCTGGTGAGTTAAAGGCCAGCTTGGACTACATAAATTAAAAAAAAAATACACATGCATATGTATGCAAATCATCTTACTTTCACTTCAAAACATACCTAGAATATGATCCAGTTTTCTACCTTCCCAGCTCTGGACCACCACTGTCTCCAGCCAGGGTCACCGTGGCAGGCACACCTATGACACCTCTTGGCTTCTGCTCTTACCCTCTACAGTGTATCAGCGCAGCCAACCCAGACCACTCGCTTCCCCTTCCAAACCTCCTTTCTCTCAGGGTAAAATCTGAAGCATTTCTTTGGCTTCCAAGACCTACCCTCTATACAACTGAACCCATAAAGGTCACATAACATTAGCATTTCTAACTGTTCCCAGAAGCCATAGGTAATCATATAAGATCCCACAGCCTAGAGTAGATTACCTTCCTTTGCAGTCCTGGTCAAGGAGGCCCCCAAAATATAAGTAACTGCCATTGCTGACTGCCCACCAGAATTTAACTGTACATGACAACACACATCTGATCAAGGACACAGACATCAAGCTGGTACCTAACTGGAAGCTTCCTACCTGCTGGCTAGCTCACGAAGTTCCCGAGGTACCACGCAAGCTGCTAGGGGAAAATGGTTATCAGTGGTCTCTGTTGTGGACTGCCCACCTGCCAGGGAAGATGTATACTGGTGCAACAGTGGCAAGTCTGCTATGGGGGTAACCTATCACTTTCTGACTGGAATTGAGACCCACTCCACAGGAAGAAATTCACATACTGTAAATCTGGTCAGAGGCTGAGGAGGCTGCAGGCCTTAGTAGGAAAGATAATGCTGTTGTTTTGTTAAACAGCCATGACAAACCTGCCAAACTGTCTGCTAACCACTTTGCTTATGTTCACTGATTAGTACAGTGTCAGTTTGGTCAGAAGTAAGCAAAACACCCATAATGTTAGAAGAAAAAAAAAAATGAGGAGGGAACCAGGCATAGTGGTGTTTGCCTTTAATCCCAGCACTTGAGAGGCAGAGGCAGAGGCAGGTGGATCACTGTGAGTTTGAGGCCAGCCTGCTCTATTATGCAGAGAAACCCTGTCTTAAAAAAAACAAAAAAATAAAAAATAAAAATAAAAAATGAGGAAGGTCAGGATGGGGCGGGGCCCCGGGGAGAGAATAACGGAAGGTCAGAGTCAAGACACATGACAATATGTGTGGAAAATGTCACAACGAAGCCCATTGTTATATAGTTAAGATATGCTAATAAACTTTGTAAAATTGTACATTTTTAAAATACTATTCCCAAACATAACTTGAAAGGGTACAAAGTTTTTCAAATCTAGAAGTTTCCTTAACTTCACAAGAAACCAAGCAACATATTTCCTGTATATTTAGGCAAGTGAGTTAGTATTTTTATATTTATATACAGAGATCATGTCCCACATCCTTTAGTTAAAATACCAGTCTTGCCGGGTGGCAGTGATAACGCACACCTTTAATCCCAGCACTCAGGAGATAGGGGCAGGCAGATCTCCGTGAGTTCGAGGCCAGACTGGTCTACAAAGCAAGTCCAGGACAGCCAGGGCCAAAACAGAGAAGCCCTGTCTTGAAAAACAAAAACAAGCAAACAAACAAAAAAGCCAGTCCTGTAGCCTGTGAACTCTAAGACGCACACTGGTGGTATGTATGTACATGTATATGGGGTCTGCTTTTTGTAGGCATTAGTACATGAGTGTGAAGCGGGCATTTGCACGCACGTGTGGGTTCGGAGGAGGACATGAGGCACTGCACTATAGTTCTCTGCCCTATTCCACAGAGCTGAGCTCGCAGGCATGCGCCATGCAGTCTCTTAAATGAGTGCAGGGAGCTCAAACGCAGGTCCTCACGCTTGCACAGTGAAGCTCTGATCTCAGCCTTCTCCTCAGCTTCGATTTTTAAAATTTTTATTTTAACTATCTATTAATCTCTTAAACGATTTTATAGCTTGGGAAAGCAATCCAATTGCTTACTACAAAACAACAGCAATCAAAATGGTGGTGGTATAGTGGTGAGCATAGCTGCCTTCCAAAACAACAGCAATCAAAATGGTGGTGGTACTGGCATACAGACAGACCAATGAGACAGAATGAAAAACCTAGAAATAGCCTTGTGTGGTCCAAAAAAAATTTTATGGTGGCACTAACACCATTCAATGGGGGAGGCTGGAGGTATCAGGCTTCTTAATAAACAATGCTGAGAGAAGTAAAACCATCTATGAAAGAAGGAAGTTGGACCTCTGTGCCGCTGACAGAAATGAACTCAAGGAAGGAAATGTAGCTCAGTGGCAGAACACGTACTGAGCATGTGAAAGGCCTATACAAAGGACAATATAACAAACAAATCCACCCCGCAAAATGGATTCAAGACCCGAGAGCAGCAAAACCTTAGGCAGCAGGGCAGTTCACGGCATCAACTCTTACGTCCTGGATGTACACCAAAAGCCCACGCAAGAAAGGACGAAGAATACAAGGTGATGCAGTGGAAGTTTAGTTTCTTTAAACTCAGTTATATTATGCAAATATGTTTTCATTTTAGTCCCAAGTGTGGGATATGAGGCTGTTTTAGTTGTCCACAGCAGTAGACAATTTGCCTCCTGCAGGCTCTGAGAGAGGTGTGATCTTCACTAGCTCTGGATAGCAAATTCTGGGGACTCTGCGAGGGTATAAATACCAGAGCCAAGAGGGGGACCGGGGCTCCAAGAAAAAAAAGAAGGCTGCTGCCGTCTCCCCCCCCCCCCCCCCCCCCGCCCCACACACACACCCTGATGCTCCTGGTTACTGTTGATACAGTTGGATGAGAAACTGGAGATACGCTGAAACAAAGATTAGACTTGCCCCAAGGAACCGGAAGACCTTAACCAGCAGGAAGCAGCTAAAGAGAACTATGCCTTCTCTCCCCACTAACCTTTCTCTCCTACCTGGTATTGGGGTATTGGAAGGAATTGGGGAGGAAGAGGGAGGGAGAGTATAAGAAACCCAAATAAAGTAGATAAAAAGTACAACAAAAGGTAACATGCTGGTTCGTCAGGTAAAGGCGTTTGCTGCCAAACTTGAAGAATTGAGCTCCACTCATGGAACACACACGGTAGGAGAGCCCACTCATGGAGCACACACGGTAGGAGAACCCACTCATGGAGCACACACGGTAGGAGAGCCCACTCCTGGAGCACACACAGCAGGAGAACCCACTCATGGAGCACACACGGTAGGAGAACCCACTCATGGAGCACACACGGTAGGAGAACCCACTCATGGAGCACACACGGTAGGAGAACCCACTCATGGAGCACACACGGTAGGAGAACCCACTCATGGAGCACACAGGGTAGGAGAACCCACTCATGGAGCACACACGGTAGGAGAACCCACTCATGGAGCACTCACGGTAGGAGAGCCCACTCATGGAGCACACACGGTAGGAGAACCCACTCATGGAGCACTCACGGTAGGAGAACCCACTCCCACAAGTTGTCCTCTGACTTCTGCAGACACGCACTCCTCACTTGGCACATAATAATGATAAACAAAATTGTTTCTAAACATTATAATAAGTAAATTTTAGGTAAGCCTGGTCTATAAAAAGAGTCTAGGATAGCCAGGGCTTTGTGTAACAAAGAAACCCTGTCTTTAAAAAAAAAAATGTATTTCAAAGGAACTCAGAATTTGCTAGTGAATTAGTCCACAGTGCTAAAGATATTACTCTGATAAGCAGAAAAAGAAAAATCTTAAAAATTAGGCGTATATAGTCGGGCGCAGTGGAGCGCTGCTGTAATCCCAGCATAGGGACACAGAGGTAGGCAGAATGCTGTGAGTTCGAGGCCAGCCTGATCTACAACGCAAGTCCAGGACAGCCAGAGCTAGACAGAGAAACCTTGTCTCCAAAAAAAAAAAAAAAAAAAAAAAAAAAAAAAAAAAAAAGCATATATGAAAAGATTAACAATACTTCTCAATATATTCTAAATTTCCTTAAAGATATTTATCCTTTTTTTCTTTCCTAAGACAGAGTTTCTTTGTGTAGCCTTGGCTCTTCAAGAATCTCTCTGTAGACCAGGCTGGCCTTGAACTCACATCAATCTACCTGCTTCTGCCTCCTGATTGCGTCACCATGGCCAGTGATATTTTATTCTTAATAAATATCTTTATTTACATTTTTAAGTTGTTTATGAAATGAATTTATATAATTCAAAAGAATGAAAAATAACTTATCCAACAGCCAGTAAGTGAGACCTTCCTCATAGGTTACCAATGTTACCACTTTTGTAGACTTAAAATAACTTAGCAAGGCATTGTGGTCGAGGCTAGCGTGGCTTACATAGCAAGCACCAGAGCAGCCAGGGCAACACAGTTAGACCCTGGTTTGTATGTTTGTTTGGTTGAAAGTGAGGGAACCCATAAAATAAAGCTTAAGCCTAATACTAAAACCACAACAAAAATTCTGAGTCATGAAAATAATTTACAAATGACTGTCAAGGATCAAAGGCTTACATAATGAAATCTATATGGTAGATAAATTTGAAATAGCTACAAATTGTTTTTAAAGGAAAAAACTCGTCTTATATTAAATATAACTACATACCTGAAGCAAACCATACTTAGTTTCTACATCATAAAGTTTATAATCCTTAATGTCTGGAGAGATTGAAGAGGGTAGGTTTTCCCAGTTACCAAGAACATTGGCTAAGCTGGCAAAAACTGGTTCTGTACAAAATGCCAAGCAATCCCTGTTTCAAAAGAGAGAAAGAGTTACTATCACTTTACACATTACAAAAATTCAATACACATGAAATGGCAGATATCCTATCAAATCAAGGAGAGACTCTGTGGCTGACCCCAACTTGGCTGCAGCATTACATGCTAACCACACGGGATAAATTACTTAACCTTTTAAACTAAGTACTGTGACAAATGTTAAGTCAAGAAATAAAATATTTCAATTGTGCTTTTTAAATGACTGCCTGAAAAACAAAGAACTGACTAAAAAACTGTTTCATTAAGCCCATTATATACTTAATCTACAAGGCTATAATTTTTCAAAATACGCTCCCAGGCACCTGCAGCTCTCTCACACACACCACAGAAGCAGCTCAGGCACCTGCAGCTCTCTCACACACACCACAGGAGCAGCTCAGGCACCTGCAGCTCTCTCTCACACACCACAGGAGCAGCTCAGACACCTGCAGCTCTCTCACACACCACAGGAGCAGCTCAGACACCTGCAGCTCTCTCACACACACCACAGGAGCAGCTCAGGCACCTGCAGCTCTCTCACACACACCACAGGCGCAGCTCAGGCACCTGCAGCTCTCTCACACGCACCACAGGAGCAGCTCAGACACCTGCAGCTCTCTCACACACCACAGGAGCAGCTCAGGCACCTGCAGCTCTCTCACACACACCACAGGAGCAGCTCAGGCACCTGCAGCTCTCTCACACACACCACAGGAGCAGCTCAGGCACCTGCAGCTCTCTCACACACACCACAGGCGCAGCTCAGGCACCTGCAGCTCTCTCACACACACCACAGGCGCAGCTCAGGCACCTGCAGCTCTCTCACACACACCACAGGCGCAGCTCAGGCACCTGCAGCTCTCTCACACACACCACAGGAGCAGCTCAGGCACCTGCAGCTCTCTCACACACACCACAGGAGCAGCTCAGGCACCTGCAGCTCTCTCACACATACCACAGGCGCAGCTCAGGCACCTGCAGCTCTCACACACACACCACAGGAGCAGCTCAGGCACCTGCAGCTCTCTCACACACACCACAGGAGCAGCTCAGGCACCTGCAGCTCTCTCACACACACCACAGGCGCAGCTCAGGCACCTGCAGCTCTCTCTCACACACCACAGGAGCAGCTCAGGCACCTGCAGCTCTCTCACACACACCACAGGCGCAGCTCAGGCACCTGCAGCTCTCTCACACACACCACAGGAGCAGCTCAGGCACCTGCAGCTCTCTCACACACACCACAGGAGCAGCTCAGCCAGCAAGATGACTCAACAGGTGGAGCTTATCTTGCAAGTCTACTGCCCTGGGCTCAACTCCCAGAACCCACATAATAGTGGAAAGAGAGAACTAACTCCACAAAATTGCCCTCTGATCTTCACACACACACACACACACACACACACACACACACACACACACACCATGACGTGCACACACACATGTATACATCACACACCCAAGTTAATAAACTGAAAGAAGTATGTTTAAGGTCCTAAAATTCTATAATGTTTAAACTGCTGTATAAGAAACCATAGGGATTGAGAGAGTACATTGGCCCATCTCACCTCAAAAAACTTCAAATATCTCAGGAGCTCTAAGACAGTAGATCAAATTAAAACAAAGGCCTCTTCACAATAGGAGATGTGAGCATGCTTCTTGGGAGGCACAACACACAAGACTGAGAAACAGCGCACTGGTGAGTGAGGGCACTGGCTCAGGAGCCAAGCTGCCAACTCCCAGGTCTGCCATCCCAGCCAGAGTTTAAACAGCGTTCTCAACCCTGTCTCTGTTCTGTGCAATTATGAAGCTGACATGAGTTAAGGAGCGCAGGGTATCTAACACAACTTTGTGCATGGTGAATGTCTGCATCTTTGTCTCAGAGTCATGAGTGGGGAGAGATTTTAAAGCTAGGAACTTTCAGAAAGCTAGTATGTAAAACAGACTAAAGCAGCTGTCCTGGCTGAGGGGAGATGCACAGCTTGGACTCCTCTACCCACAGAACACAACTGGCTGACAACCTAAGACCTTCTAAATAAGACAGGAGGATGGTGGGCTGAGGAGGAGAAAACAAGTAAGTTTCAAAAACTGGTAGAAAATGTTACAAGGCTAGGATATCTAAAGGACTGGTCCAGTCAAGATGCATAAATCTTATTTTCTGATTATCTCTGCAACATTTCCTAAGCTTATCATTCAGTAAAATTGGTGGTAAAATAACTGAAGGCTACAGACTGACAGACGGGACACAAAAGGCTTGATGTCAGAACTGCACTTATATACATATGAAGGTGAACCCTGAATAATCAATTAAGAAGCGGCCAGAACTTCTAGCCAAATATCTAGTAGATAGCAAGATCATCTATTTTCTTTCTCTCCCCCCCCCCCTTGATTTTTCAAGACAGGATCTCTCTGTGCAGCCTTGGCTGTCCTGGACTCACTTTGTAGACCAGGCTGGCCTTGAACTCACAGAGTCCACCTGCCTCTGCCTCTGCCTCCGCAGTGCTAAGTGTGTCCAACCATCAACTTCCAAGCAGCGCCTTATTCCAGTCTCCTCAGATCTGCTATGACAACTAAAGGTAACTCCATACAGACTCGTGACAATTGGGGAAAGTAGTAATATTTCACTCGACATATGCAGGGACTTGCTGGTTAAGAGGCTTCCAGACTGCTCCTGCAGAGAACTCAGGATTTGTTCCCAGCACCACACGGTAGCTCACAACCATCACCAACTCCACTTCTAGAGGTGACACCCTCTTCTGGCCTCTGACGGTTGCACACACGGTACACATAAACTCATACAAGCAAACACACATATACATAAAAATAGACACATACATGCACAATATAAATTTTAGGGTAGCAAATGACCCATAAGAGCTCAACACTTACTTTTCAGAAATGTTGTTGATAATATTTGAAACAGAACAAATAGTTACTTTCGCCTATTTATTCAGGACATTTCCTGTACGAATTTTTAAATTTTTACCTTGATTCTTCTAAAGGATGCTGGACAGTAAGAAGGCGAGGGTGTCGTAGCCGGGTTAATTGTTGGACTCCTCGTTTTAAAGAATCGATGATTTGATCCTTTTCAAATTTTTGGTATTTGTCAATCAGCTTTTTATCAAAGACAAAAACAGCTACTTCCTAATTAAAAAAAAAAAAAGCACATAGCTAATTTTATCATGAAATGTATAAAAGCAGTAAAATTATGAGTATCATACAGTCTATAAACAAATAACTAAAACTAATGCTATAGAAATTTTAACAATACTGCAATATACCAATTGAAAAACTAAGTAAATAAAGATACAAAAATCTAAATATATTTAGAAGCATAAAGCCCTTATAAGGAGACCACAGGAATATCCCCATCTTGTTACTGTGTTATATGAAATGCACACAAACTATGTGCCATTCAGTTCCTCTATGTAGTTTTTGTGTTAGTTATTTTTTTAAAGAGGGCTGACTCCAGTCACTGTTGCATCCACGCACTCCATGACTTCAGGGCCATGTCCTCTGCCTGTCCTGGGCAGACTTTGTTACTCCTGTGATTTGGGGGGGGGGGGGATTGTTTGTTTGTTTTTCCAAGATTTATTTATTTTATGTATATGAGTGCTCTATCTGAATGTTTGCCTACACACCAGAAGAGGGCATCATCACATTATAGATGGTTGTGAGCCACCATGTGGTTGCCGGGAATTGAACTCAGGACCTCTGGAAGAGCAGTCAGTGCTCTTAACCGCTGATCCATCTCTCCAGTCCCTCTATGCAGTATCCTTAACTCAAACAAAAATTTTTAAAGTGCTTAAAGACTCAAAATGCTGTTCATAACAACAGTTTCATACAGCCCAGGCTATGTAGGTTAAGGGCAACTGGACTTGAAGGGTGATGGAATTATAGGTCGGCACCACCACACCCAGCCCCACAACATGACCATCCCTGGCAGAGAGCCTGTCTTTATAAAAAAGACAAAAACAAAAAACCTTTACTGAGTTTCCTATTATAAGTGTTATTTTCTGCTAAAGCCCATCTGATCAATGCTACAGGCCTGATCAATGATCTGCACACTCAAGATCAATAGCATCTGTGCAAGATACAGAAAAGTCTCATTCTATCAATTTAGTAGGAATACATTAGAACTGAGTAAAATGTTGTGATATAAATTGAATGCAACTCTATCCATGTTTTTTTAAATATCTATTTTATTTGAAGTATTGAAGCTTCTACCTCTCTTCCACCAACCCTTTAACCTTGGGTACGAGAAAAAAAGGGTTAGTGGAGAGAGGGGCACCAGCAAACAGCTTTTCGTCTCCTGGCTGTTTAAGGTCCGTGAGTTCTTCTGGGACAATACCGATCTCCATCAACAGCAAACACAGCAAGCAGTCTCGTCCTAGCATCTCTCCATCTGTCTCTAAGCTGCCACAACGTCTGTCTCTCGTCTCTCCAAGCTGCTACATGCCATACTTTCTCTCTCTGGGCTCTCCTATTTACCTCCCGCAGAGTCCTAGACCACACCCCTCTCTGTGCTGCACAAGGTAGACAACTGCCAGCTGGCAAAGACCACCCCCCACAGGAGGTAATTACCAGCTGGGGGCACACTAAAGCCCAAACTAAAATCCCACACTTGGGATTAAAACAAAGACATATTTATGTAACATAACTGAGTTTATAAAGAAGCCAAAAGTTCCATTATACAACTCCTATGTCAGAAACATTTAACATCTCAGAATGTAACTAACAGAGGTTAAGGTCCAATTTCCAGGGCCAGTGAGATGACTCAAGTTAAGGACACCTATGTCCCACAATCAATCTGAGTCCAATCCCTGGGATAAAAGGTGGAAGGAAAAAACTATCACAAGATACCCTCTGACCTCCACATCTGTGCCATGGCAAGTGCAACCACATTCATTCTTTGTCACCTGCCTCTCTAAGAAAATACAATTTAAAAAACATCTTTTAAGAATCCAATTTCTTGGCCAGGTGTGGTGGTGCACACCTTTAATCCCAGTACTTGGGAGACAGAGGCAGACAGATCTCTGTGAGTTCAAGGCCAACTTGATCTAAAAATGTGAGTTTCAGGACAGCCAGGGCTGCACAGAGAAGCCCTGCCTCAGAAAAAAAACAATAAACAATAAAATAAAATAAAATTTTTTAAATCGTACAAGTGCAAACTGTAATACAACTCTTGCCACTTAGTCCTATCTTGACTGTGAACTCAACTTCTGGCTCTTTTATAAAAGAAATCAAGCCCTATAGCTAAATTTGCAGGCATTTGTCTACCAAAGACTTAACAAATTAAGTGTTTCTAAAGCCAGCTGATTATTTATAGAAACAGGTAACTTTTGCAGTTATGTGAAATTACTGAGCTAAATCTTTTTGGGGGATTACTTGATTCTTCACAAGAATCTCATCAGACATATATTAATTTATAGTCATCCCATTAAAAGAGGACATTAAAGAATGAATGTTATAAAGACTATCTACAACAAGATGACGAGTCAAGACTCAAAATACCCAGCCTTTAATCATAGAGCAAATATACCATTCTGTTAGCTTAGAAATAACACAGAACAGCCAGGTGGTGGTGGCACACAACTTTAATCCCAGCATGTGGAAGGGAGAGGCAAGTGGATCTCTGTAAGTTCAAAGCCAGCCTGGTCTATAAAGAATTCCAAGACAGCCAAGGCCACAGAGAGAAACTCTGTCTCCAAAAACCAAACACACACACACACACACACACACACACACACACACACACACGGAAATTCATGTGACACACACTTTTGGGATGGGGTCAATGAAGTTGAATAACAGCTTTAAATCTCATATACTGGTTGCATAGCCTTTATACAGAAACAAGTGTTTGGGACCAGAGCTATCCCTGATATGACATAGAAATTTCAAAATGCATGAACTCTCTTGAGGATAGGATGCAAATCTAAGCATGCAATCCACTGCTTCACATACACTCTACACCAGGTCTCTAAATAATTTTTAAACAGCAAAGACCTGTATTTTGAATGTAATGTGCTACATGAAACCAAGTATAGAATTTTCTACTTAACACATCATGTTGTCACTCAAATTGCTAGAACTGTTCAGTTTAGATTTTTAGACAAGGATGCTCAAACTGTACATACACTCTATTTTACCTCTTTTGACCATTAGGAAATATAGCATAAACAGAAGGCAAAGGTCTCAAATGATACTAATTAAATCTAAAGACAAATGACCTCAAAGTGCAGGAACTACCTCACTGTTCACTTGTATTCATGTAAAAAAAAAAATTTATTTCAGTAAGTGCTCTTCTATGACACCTTTTATAAAAGCATCTAATTTAAATGTGTTTTTCACAGTGTCTTTTTAAAACACATCACATGAAATGGCTGTAGGATTCTTGCCATCTCACTGCTCTTAAAGAGGAACACTCAGTTCATGAGGAAAAAGAAACACAATTCTATCAGAAGATCCTGAATTTACTGCTCTAGGTCAAAGATGGCAGAGATCACAACAGGTTATTCCCCCACGGTAGAAAGAGACCAGCTTCCAAAAGTTGTCCTCTGAGCTGGGTGTGGTGGCACATGCCTTTAATCCCAGGTAGAGGCACAGCGGATCGCTGTGAGTTTGAGGCCAGCCTGGTCTGCAGAGCGAGTCCAGGACAGCCACGGCTATACAGAGAGACCCTGTCTCGGAAAAAAAAAAAAAATACAAAAACAAAAACAAAACAAAAAATAAAAGTTGTAAAAAAATAAAATAAAAAAATAAAATTTGTCCTCTGACTCCTTATGTATTATCATGGTACACACACTCTCCCCCCCATCCCCCCCCATCCCTCTCTCTCACACACACACATATTCTCTCTCTCTCTCTCTCTCTCTCTCTCTCTCTCTCTCTCTCTCGTGCGTGCGCGTGCACACACACACACACACACACACACACACACACACACACACACACAATCTCTCTCTCTCTCTAAACAACAATCAAAACCACTAGGGCTCAGTGATAGAGCACTTTCCTGGCACGCAGTTGCCAACCATCCTTAGGTTTAATCCGCATTGTCAAAAAAAAAAAGGTAGAGAGATTGCTTTAAAGGTGGGGGCTGGAGAGATGGCTATGTGATTAAGAGCACTGTCTGTTCTTCCAAGGGTTCTGAGATCAATTCCCAGCACCCATATGGTGGTTCACAACTATCTACACTGAAGTCTGCTGCCCTCTTCTGGCACACAGGCAGACATGCATATACAGCACTCATACATAAAATAAATAATTTTTAACAAAATGTAATAAAATATACCCATAAAATTTACTAACCTACAATCATTTTCTTTTGTGATCATTTTTATTTAAGTGACTTGATTGGTACATTAAGTTTTATAAAAGTCTACACAATATAAACAAGCCTTACCCACAAATATTGGCATATGTATAATACATGAATACTCTGCAGTAATCAAAGTACTGTTTCTAATCCTAGACTTAGCAAAGTGAATAAAATACAGACAAGAAAAGGTTTTTTATGTGACAACTACTCTATGTGTCAAGCTACTCTAGGATGGGTTAGGTGAGAGATGGGAAGAAGCTCAGGGTAATCCCCAGCCACACACAGAGTTACAGGCTAACATCACCCCATGAGACCCTACCTCAGATAGATGGATGGATGGACAGACAGGAGAGAGAGACACACACAGACAGAGGACAGAACGACAGACAGACAGAAAAGCAAGCTCAGGGTAATCCCCAGCCACACACAGAGTTACAGGCTAACATCACCCCATGAGACCCTACCTCAGATAGATGGATGGACAGACAGGAGAGAGAGACACACAGACAGAGGACAGAACGACAGACAGACAGAAAAGCAAGCTCAGGGTAATCCCCAGCCACACACAGAGTTACAGGCTAACATCACCCCATGAGACCCTACCTCAGATGGATGGATGGATGGACAGACAGGAGAGAGAGACACACACAGACAGAGGACAGAATGACAGACAGACAGAAAAGCAAGCTCAGGGTAATTCCCCAGCCATATATGGAGTTACAGGTTAACATCTCTACATGAGACTCTATCTCAGATTGATGGATGAATGAACAGACAGGAGAGAGAGAGAGAGAGAGAGAGAGAGAGAGAGAGAGACAGACAGACAGACAGACAGACAGACAGACAGACAGACAGACAGACAGACATAAGCAAGCTCAGGGTAATCCTCAGCCACATAGGGAATTACAAGCTAGCCCCACTACAGGAGACCTTATCTCAGATAGACAGGTAGATAGATGATAGATAGATAGATAGATAGATAGATAGACAGATAATAGGTGATAGATAAAGATAGACAGGTGATAGATAACAGATAGGTGGTAGATAGATATAGATGATAGATAATAGATAGAGACAGATAGACAGATAGATACAGATAGACAGATAGATACAGATAGACAGATAGATACAGATAGACAGATGATAGATAATGGATGGATAGATAGACAGACAGAAAGACAGACAGTTTAGCTAAACAAGCTATATCTAGCTTTGTTACCCCTAAAGAAAGAAAACAGCTATACAGCTATCTAACTAGAAGTTCTAGGAATCTACTTCCTGAAGCACTGTGGGGGTGAGGAGCAATAAACATGACTTCAAAGTCAAGCTAACTGCCCTATTTGAAAAAAATCATAAAGATAACTTTGCAAAATGTTTCTTCTACTTAAAAGTATAGAGCTGGGTGAGTGGATAAAAGCATTTGCTGCCAAGGCTGATGACCTAAGTGCCACTTAGTAGGGAGGACGATTCCTACCAGCTGTCCTGATTCCACACGTGTGTGTGTGGGTGTACACACAAAAACACATGTACATGCACACAAAATTAATGTAATTTTTAAATGTTAATAGAGGTTAGATATTTAAATAAGACAAAAACTGCATCATGTTTTAATTACTTAAATTAGCAGCCTTACAAGTTATAACCCTAACATATAAAGCAAGAGCATACCAATTTTTAAAGGATATAAGTACGTATATATATGGTAAATATCTCTTATTATACAGTTTAGCCAAAAATCTTATTTCTGATTATATTTTTGTAAAATACAATTCAAAGATCAGAAAGCCCAATGAGATTTTTTAAAGGAGTAAGTATTCAGAAAACCTCTCAATAAGATGTTTAAAAAAGTACCTATATTCAAATAATCATTTTTCTTAAGATTTATTTATTTATTTACTATGTATACAGTGCTCTGTCTGCATGCACACCTGCATGCCAGAAGAGGGCACCATGTGGTTGTTGGGAATTGAACTCAGGACCTCTGGAACAGCAGTCAGTGCTCTTACCCTCTGAGCCACCTCTCCAGTCCCCAGATAATCATCTTAAACCTAAACATGAGACTCTAGAGAAAGACTCAGTTACCGAACTATACAGACACTCAGTGAGATAAACACTATGTATGCCTGCAATTACATAGCATTCTATAAGTTTAGGAGGTGAGAGGGAAATATTTATCTGAAATTTCAAAACATAAATAGATCCTCCGTGCAAATATCCGAACCTAAGAAGAGTAACTGTGACATCGTTGGTAGGGATGCACAGAAACTAACAGCTGCTGAAAGTGGATCAGCTTCCATCTTGTGTCATACACGGACCCAAGCACGGAAAAGGTTGGTGCAGGACAGACAGAGCAGTGTGGGCTCCACGGTGCTGCCTCACGTCTGTCCTGGAGCACCCCAGCAGTTCTTAGGTAAGGAAGGGCCGCAAGCCCCACGTGACAGCAAGTGCCCATCATCCCAGCACTAGGCCGGCTGAGGAAGAAGTACTGTGGGCTGAAGACCACTGGGTGTCAGGTGCCAACGAAAAAGAATTCAAAACTGTATTTCTGTTTTGGCAAAATTTTTTGTTTGTTTTACTGGTCTTTTGCTTGTTTTGTTTTAATTTTTGGTTTTGTGATTTTTGTGTTTTGTAATTTGTTTTTTTAAGAGAAAGAACATAAGTTGAGTGGGTAGAGAGGATACGGAAGGAGTTGGGAAAAGAGGAAAATATAACAAAAATATATTTTATGAAAAAACGTTAATAAAAAAAAAAAGCAAACAAAACCTATGTCCACCAAGAACACTGATTTATCCAGAGACTTGATGCCGCCCCTGCCCCCTTAAGCAATACACTTAAAGGAAGAATAAAGCCTCCTGGGAGAAGCCTGCTCACACATCCAGTTAACAGCTGAGAGCAGGGCTGTGGCTCTACCACCGGGCCAGGCTCTCCTGTCCTATGAGCTTCAACTTTATCATGGTGTTTTAACCTCTGAACCACTGATGCCAACACCTGCTCCTACACTCTCTGCTCAGGCATAAAGACAGATAGTTTATTCCATGTCCTTAATAAAAATGCTTAATTCTGTAAGCTTGGTGTGGATTTTCATCTTCTTCATAGTCACTGTGTAACGATGTATTAGTCATCAAAGTTCCCCACCCCCAAATTACAGCACCTAACAATATCAAAGTTGTCTTTGCTTATTAAGGACACACTGTGATAATCCTACAATGATAAAAGCAACATTATTTCTCACAATTTATCTTAGTCACTCAGCAATATACTATTGAAAGTGACTAGAGAAGCACTAATTCATGGAAGACGCTCTGTCCCTTACAACTTTATGATTTCTCAACCAGTCACTTCTTAGTAACCACTCTCTTTTTAGACAGACTTGATGAGTTGAAAGAGAAAGCAAGGTTCAAAACTGACAATTTAGATCAACCACCATTTAAAATAAGGATCAACTTCGGATTTCAATAGATTTCCAACCAAATGACAATAAAAAAATTTCTACAGGAAACTTAAACCTGAGTATTTCTAACTTTAACAATTACAACAGACACTGATAATATGTTAGCGCTACCTGAGCTAGCGAGACGTGGGTAAAGGTGCTCGCCAACAAGCCTGGCAACCAGACTTCCAACCCTAGGACCTACAGGCTGTAAGGAAAGAGGCATCAAGTACAAGCTGTCCTCCAGCACAGGTGCACAAATAACATTAATTTTTCACAGGGGCTGGAGAGATGGTCCACTGCTTAACAGCACAATTCACATTCTCACCCCAAAGACCCTGAGCTCCGCCCCAGCGCCTAGGCAAGGTGGCGCGCAGCCACCTGTAATGCGGTTCCAAGGGACCTGTTGCCTCTAGCCTCTTAAGGTCCATGCATGCATGTGCCCAGCCCCTACCCCACAAATACACATAATAAACTAATTAAACAGTCATTCATTACATTTCTAAGAACTATCTCCTGGTCTCTTAAGCCAATTTTGTTTAATATAACTTAATCAAACTACTAAAAACAAGTTAATTTGCCAGGTGTGGTGGCACACTCCTTTAATCCCAGCACTCGGGAGGCAAAGGCAGGCAGAGAGCTCTGCGAATTCTAGGCCAGCCTGGTCTACAGAGAGAGTTCCAGGACAGCGAGGACTCTCTTACACAGAGAAACTCTGTCTTGAAAAACTAAAAACTTTAAAAAAAAAAAAGTTAATTTGAAAAAAATTTTAAACAATAAAATAAATATACCCAAACATACTACTTATTATATTTCACAATTGTACCTCTCTAGGGGCAGTAAAAGCTATCAGGTTCACCAGTACACCAAAATAAGTAAACATAAATGAACAATAACTAAATTGTAGAGAAATCTATTTCCTCTAATCCTACAGAATAAAAGAGCAGATAACACAGCAACTGGGCTGAGGTGCAACTCAGCGGTAGAGCCCTCACCTAGCACATCTGAAACCCATGCTCAGATCTCTAGTACTAAACTACAAAAGTACTAATACAGCAGCATCTCAATGCTGGCAATTTTTAATAGGATATTTTGTCAGTAACATATTGAAAAACATTACAATTTACAGACCGAGTTTTTATCCTAAAACATGCACTTCACTGAACATTACCATCTAATATGCTCACATGGCTTTTTATCTTATTGCTCAAACAGAAGGGAATTTCTAGATGACAAGGCACGTGCAACAGTGAGTCTACACGCAGGAGACACAACGGGTACTTAAAGGCTCTGATTTCATAAAACAAAGTGAGAGCGTCAGAGCCCGTTTAAGATTCCACTCAAGGGCTGGGCTGATGGCTCAGTGGGCAAGTGCTTGCTGTGCAGACAGGAGGATCCGAGTCTAGATTCCACGCAACCACACAAGAGCAGGCAGAGCAGCACGCGCCTGCCCAGAGGACACAGTCTAGACAACCAGTGAGCACTAGGGCCAGTGAGAAACCCTGCCTCAAACGATAACACGGCGACCGACTGAGGAGACACCCCAGTGCTGGCCTCCAGCCTCCACAGACACACTCACCCAAACCCAGGATGGGACACACAAGCTCAAGGACATCCCCAGCCGCACAGTGAGCTGGGGTCGGAGGCCCGCCTGGACTGTTTCAGGGGGAAATCCAGTCAAGACCTTTTGGCATTTCTCAATACAAAAATGAATTCACTCTGTGGTTGTTCATAGGTGTGCTTTTTCAAATTACATTCACAACTAACCTGCTTTGTTGACTTCTTTGTGCCATTAAAAATCTTCCATGCCAGCCCATTGCCACCACTGGCAATGTGTCGCCCAACATCAAACTCTCTAGTGACAGGATTGCCCATAACAGCACTAGTGACATCAGCTGTTACTTTCGTAACAGTACTCTTCAGTTTATTAAGCATGGACTCCATGGCTGCAGGACTTGGTAGTTCAAGTAACCTGGAAACACAAAAGGAAATGGAAACAATGAACGTTTTTTACTTGTCCTAGGCACATATTCACAGTAAGTTTTTAAAATGTGCCCCTCCCAAAAAAAGAGCAATAGAACCCATATAAAGTTGTAAGTTGATTTTTGTCTTCAAAGATTGTACCCGTAAGTATACATTTTAGTCTAGAACACACTCCTCACAGTAAAAACAAAATAAGCCCATGGATGGATGGATGGATGGACGGATGGACGGACAGACGGACGGATGGACAGACAGACGAGCCCTGAAGTGATCTAAGAACATTTTCTTTTTTCTTTCTTTTTTTTTTTTTGTTTTTTGTTTTTTTGTTTTGTTATTGTTGTTTTGTTTTGTTCTTCGAGACAGGGTTTCCCTGTGTAGCCTTGGCTATCCTAGACTCACTCTGTAGACCAGGCTGGCCTGGAACTCACAGCAATCGGCCTGCCGCTACCTCCCTGAGTTTTGAGATAACAGGCGTGCGTCACCATGCCAGGCCCCTCTTTTTTTTGGGAGGGGGGTTGGTTTTTTGAGACAGGGTTTCTCTTGGCTGTCCTGGCACTCACTCTGTAGAGCAGGCTGGTCTCAAACTCAGAGATCCACCTGTCTGTGCCTCCTGAGTGCTGGGATTAAAGACATGCACCACCACTACCCAGAAAGAACATTTTCTAGAAGGAAACTAAGTGCTGCTTGATTCCGTAGTGTGCACCCACAGTCCCTGTTATTCGTGACACTGAGTCAGGAGGATCCCTTTAGTCCTCCTGACTAAAGTTCAACACCAACTTGGGCAACATTAGTCTGACCTCATCTCAAAACACAAAACAAGCTGTGCCTGTGGCTCATATGCCTAATACAAGTTCTTAGAAGGCTAAGGTGGGAGAGCTGCAGCAAGTGAAGGCCGATCTGACCTTCAGAGTGAGGAGGAGCAGGAGGCGGAGAGGAGAACAGTGAGGAGGAGCAGGAACAGCCGAACAAGGACAGCAGAAGGGAGGGGAAAGCACAAAGGCCAGGGGGAGGCTCAGAGGGGAAGTGTGCGCCACAGAAGCCTGACAGCACAGGCGCCTCCAGAAAAGAACAGACGCAAGAGACAAGCACCCAGACTGCAGCACCCCCACCCAGAGAGACAGACAGGAGAACACCCAGAAGCTCTGGGCGAGCTGACTGGGCATCCAGTAAAGAAAATACGCCCCCTCCAAGAGGTGAAAGGCAAGAGGCAGCGCCTGAGGCTGTCCTCTGATTACCATAGGCATTCATTCCATGGCTTGCCTTCCTGCTCTCTCACCTTCTCACCCGCCCCGCCTCTTTCCCTCCCTCTCTTTCTTGCAAGCCAAGAACAAATAGGTAGTTTTCTTCAAGGTACTCTGGTGCCTCACATTTGACCATGTCCCCTGGAGGGGGAGACCTGGTGGCACTCAGAGGAAGGACAGCAGGTTACCGAGAAGAGACTTGATACCCTATGAGCATATACAGGGGGAGGTAATCCCCTTCAGGAACAGTCATAGGGGAGGGGAATAAGGGGAAAACGAGAGGGAGGGAAGAATGGGAGGATACAAGGGATGGGATAACCATTGAGATGTAACAAGAATAAATTAATAAAAAATAAAAAAAATTTTTAAATCCCCAAAATATAGTTATAGGAAATTTTTTCAGAGAATACATGGGCTTAGGCATTTCAAAATAGAAGTTTCTAATCTAAAGTCAGATAAAGAATTCAGAGAGCACCAGGTGATGGTGATGCCTTTAATCCCAAAACTTGGGAGGCCCAGACAGGTGGATCTCTCTGAGGCTGAGCCAGCCTGCTCTACATAGAGAGTTTTAGGACAGGCAGAGCTACATGGAGACTATCTCAAAAAAGAAGAAATGAGAAGAGAAGGAAAAAGAAAAAGAAAGAAAGAAAAGAGGCAGCATGGAGCTGTGACCCCAGGGAGAGAGAAGACAAAGAGGAAGAACCTCGGCAGGGCTGCTCAGGGTTCTACCAAGTGAGGGAAAGAGCACAGCTCTGACCGACGACAGCCTAGCTGAGCTGAGGACTCATGGCGGCTCGCCCTCCTATTCTATCATCAGCAAACCTGTGTTAAAGCTGAGTGTGGTAGAGTACACCTGTAATCCTAGCACTCAAAAGGCTGAAGCCCTTTAATCCCAGCAGAGACAGAGGCAGGCAGATGAACTGCTGTGAGTTCGAGGCCAGCCTGGTCTACAAAGCGAGTCCAGGACAGCTAAGGCTAACACAGAGAAACCCTGTCTCAAAAAACCAGAAACTAAAAAGGCTGAGGCAGGACAATCAAAGGTTCTGGGCCACACTCAATGACCAACAGGACAAAATTACAGGTCTAATATGCCTGACAGATCCCCAAATTGAGAGATGAAAAACAAGAGATAATGCAGTTATTTTCCAAACTATACAAATTTCCAAGAAATTCAGTAAGCCACAGAAAAAGATAAACACAAAGCAAAACATGCCTAAAACTATCCACTGACTGATTCAAAATCAGGGACTGAGTCTTAACGAGTCCACAGAACAGGTAAATTATAGACAGAGCAAAAATAGCACATTTTTCAGACTTCACATCAAGAACTATGGATGTAGAGATTAATTCACTGAGGTCTGTAAAGTGCTAACGCAGTTTACCAGGCTGCACAGATGGCTCAGGTGGCTGCTCTTCCAGAGGACCTGGGTTCAGTTTCCAGCCGCAATTGGTGGCTCACAACATTCTTAACTCAAGTTCCAGGCTCTGTGGCCACTGTGCACACTTATGGTACACATGCAGGCAAAACACTAACACACATAAAAGAAAATAAATACAACTTGTTTTAAAAGTTTACTTCAAACTATATAGGTTGCGAGAAAAACTGTCAAAAATCAAAGTGAAATAAAGACATCCAGGAAAAATAAATTTTAAATTGCAATAAGGAGGTAGCAAAATCAAACTACTTAAAAAGCAATATTCAACTATAGCTTCTTATAGGAAAATACACTAAAATATGTGATCTAATAAAAATGACATAAAAATAAGTTAACATAGACATGGCAGACTATAAAACAAATAAGACATTTTGTAATGACAAACGTATCAATTCATCTTCAATTGTTGAGTGTCTATATACCCAACAAGACAACTTTAAAACAAATGTAGCAAAAAGTCAACAGAATTAAAAAAAAAAATCCAACATTTTTGCTGGAGACGTCAAGAGTTCTTAAGCGTAGCCTGGAGGCACAGGCCTGTAATCACAGCCACCTGGAAGGCTGAAGGAGAGGATCACAAGGCCAAGCCTGGCCTGGGAAACTTAGTGAAACAGCATTTCAAAGTAAAAGGTAATAGGAGGGTTACAGACACAAACCAAAGGCAAACACTTTTCTAGCATGTGGAAGGCCCTAGATTATTCTACCCTATTAACACACACACACACACACACACACACACACACACACACACACACACACACACACGAGGGGGGGGGAGAGAATGAGAGACTATATGTGTGGGGAGGGCGTCTATACCAGTAATAAGCCAGAATTGGGGGAGGAAACAGAGCAAATAAAGAGAAAGAGCACACTGTCAACTGTTTAACCCACGGCTAGGCATGAAGCGCACTGGTAGTAAGCCTACCTATGTTGAAGGCTTGGGCTCAAGCTCTCCGGAAGCAGACGGCAGGAAGTGTAGTCCTGCACGTCTGTGATGATACTGACATCAACTCCATGGTTTGGATGACAGAAAGCACAACCACGCTATACAGCAACCTAGAAATTAGACCTTTGTAACTAGTTCAGCTCTCAACATCCTCAGATGCCGCCAACCTAACAGCACACATAAGCAAAGTCTCTGAAGACCATGTGACTAAAGCAGCCCTTGCCTGCATTCTGCTTGTCCTGTTATGGTTATGCAAATACAGCCTACCTTCTGCTATTAAAGATTTGAACTATAAGCCTGGTGCGATGGCGCACACCTGTAATCCCAGCACTCAGGGAGGCAGAGGCAGAGGCAGACGCTGAGGGATCTTTGTTGAGTTCAAGACCAGCCTGGTCTAAAAAGGATAGCCAAGACTACACAGTAGAAACCATGTCTCAAAAAAAAAAAAAATCTGCCCTCTCTAAGTGGAAATGGATTCACTTTCCCTTCTTAACGTAAGGCTGCATCCGTAAGCACTTAGAGATGTTGCTATTGGCCCTGTGAAAACACCTGTTTGCTGTGCTGAGCTTCACTCTGAACATCAGCTGCTGATTTTGAAAGGGTAAAGAGATACAAAATCCTGTTCAAAGCCAACATACTCACTCTTCTAACTCTGCCAGACTAGCTTCATGCTGCATGTTCTGCGCCTTACCACACAGTAGGGTGCAGACAGGTGTAAATGGAGATATTTCTGTCCTTTAGGTCATCAGTCCTGTGGCAGACCCAGACTGCCAATATTCCAGCAATAAATCAGAGACTTGAATGTGCCCATGTTATAAAAACATTAAAATGAGCTCGAAAGGGCTGGAGAGATGGCTTAGTGGTTAAGAGCACTTGTGGCTCTTACAGAGATGCCAATTTTGGTTCCTAGCACTCACATGGTAGCTCACAACCATCTGTAATTTCAAGGGTCTAACACCCTCTCCTCTCCTTCATGAGTGCCAGACACATACACGATGCATATAAATACGTGCATGCAAAATACTCATATACATTAAATAAATATAAAAAAAGACATTAAGAAAAAAGTCCAAAAATGTTTTCAAATGGGAATTAAAAAAAAGGACAGAATATTAAAGAAAGGATTACTGTGTGCCATGATACAGAAAAGAGGATTATGATGTACACTGAAAATGATAAAATCCATTTATGATGAGAACAAAAGACAATTTCAGAACTGATGTTCAAACCTGAGGTACCTAGCTAGCACCAAACAGAATCCACACTAATTACACAGATAGGAGACACGGAAACGAATCAATTAGTTCAATTAGTTATTCAAAACCCCGTGCGTACTTGATATCATTTCTAGAAACTGAGAGGAGCCAGGGGTGGTGGTGCACGCCTTCAATCCTAGCACTCGGGAAGCAGAGGCAGGTGGATTTCTCTTAATTCAAGGCCAGCAAGGTCTACAAAGCCCAGGAAAGCCAGGACTACAAGAGAAACCTTGTCTCAAAAAATCAAACAAACAAAAAGAACAAAAGAAAGAAAACTGAGGGCACACAAATAAACTATAAAGTATTTATTCTTCTGACAAGTGATAAAATGTTACATACTTGATAAAAAAAAAAAACCAAAAAACAACAATGTTACACGACCTAGATAGTAATGGGTTTTTTTGTTTTATTTTGGTTTGGTTTTGGTTTTTCAAGACAGGATTTGTTTGTGTATCCTTGGCTGTCCTGGACTGCTTTGTAGACCAGGCTGGCCCTGAACTCACAGAGATCAGCTGCCTCTGCTTCTCTGAGTGCTGGGATTGCACGTGTGCACCACCATAGTTTCCCAGACAGTGATGTTAAAGATGTTTGTTTTTTAACACAAGTAGCAAATGACGAGCAAATGGGGAAAATGTAGGAATAAAAACATTCCTACGACCTTTAATCCCAGCACTTGGGAGGCAGAGGCAAACAGACAGATGTGAGTTAGAGGCCAGCCTGGTCTACAAAGCGAGTCCAGGACAGACAATGCTACACAGAGAAACCCTGTCTCGGAAAACCAAACAAAAAAACAAACAAAACATTCAGACAAAAGCTATTTGGACAAAAGCAGGAAGAAAAGAAAATATGGTGAAAGACACCAGAAAATCCAGATGGCCCAGCGCACTGAGTATGAACAAACCAGGCTAGAAGTCACAGAAGGCTTCCTGGCACTAAGCAGATGACTAATCAATCTGCCGAGCAGAGTGGAAGACACACTCAGGTGTGCTGGGAGCACGGAGAGACTGGGGAGAATGTCAATATGTTTACTTTAAAATGCAAACAAAACAGAAAACCAAGGGCACTTGGAAATAGAAATAAAGATGGGCAACTACATAGAAAAGTGTTTTATAATTACAAAATGACTATGTAATGTAATGTTGTTACACTTCACACTTCAAACTGATGATATAAGGAAATAGCAGTGAGGAAGGAGAAATAAAGAAATAAACAAGGAAAGGCAAGTTCTCGGCGCGATGAGAACCTGCTGGCTTCATAAAGGGATGAGACAAAACGAGGAATCCCACTCTTCATCAAGGTCAAAATCCAAGTGCAGAAGAAGGCATTTACCAACCATAAAATGTAAGGAATACAGGGCTTTTGATATAGGGATCCAAAATTCAGAAAAGGCTCTACACCGACGGCGACACTTTAAGCACCAGGAGTCAGTACAGGAGACGGTGCACTAGAGAAGGACATAGTTAAGTTTAACAGAAGTACATCGTAAGTTTAACAGGCAGCCAAGGGCAGAATAGCTACCAACAGTCTGCGAAATACAGCCTGAAACAAACATACAAAATGCAAACGGAGGGTAGTAGGATACAACTTAAACTTAAATAAGACTTGGTTTGTTGGTTTGGGGGTTGTTTGCTTGAAACCGGGTTTCACTGTGCAGTCCTGGCTGGCCTAGAACTCACTCTGTAGTCCAGGCTGGCCTCAACCTCACAGAGAACCACCTAGCTCTGCTCCCAGGGTGCTAGGATTAAAGGTATGCAGTACCAGCCTGGTAGAAAGTTACTATGTACAAAACCCAGGTAGGTTATATCTTTTCTAAAAATAATATCTTTTCAAGTTTTATTTGCTTAATGAAAGAAATAAGCCGAATTCTTCCTAAAAGACAAAACGATAATAAAAGTGTGTATATACAAGCCATTTCTCCTCAAAGACTCGGAAGATACCTGAAACCCAACCATCTTTTCCCCTTAAAGCTCAGTGAATATGAGTGAAAGTAACCAGGCTTCTTCCATGACTGTTTCACTCTACCATCTGGCTCAGCATTCATCTGGCTTCCCATTGAACCAAGCAAATCTGTTGTAATACTACATTGGATATATACCTGGCAAAAGTGGGTAGTGTATTGCAACACCTGATACTAATGGCAAGGAACTGAAGGAAATAGGAAATTACTTGATCATGAAAACTAGATAGAACAACAATAACAACAAACCATGTAATATGTAAAATTACATTTACTAAAATAACTGAAATATCAAATAACTAGAGTCCTTTATGGCCCAAGAATGTTAAAATCTAGCACTAACTTGCTACAAATGTGTTACAATGAAAATGTTACTTAAAATACATTTGACAATTATAATACTTATATTTACACTTATATTGGGAGATAATTGCGAGGGGGGAAGGAGCAGACAGAAGGGAAGAGAGGAGGAAGAAATGGAGGGGAAAAAACCATCATGCCCAGTGGCAGAAGGATTAGGCGTTCAGGGCCTGCCTCAGCTAAACAGTTATTAAGTTCAGGGCCAGGGTGGGGTACAGAAGACTCTATCTAAAAACCTAGGGCTGCAGAGGCAGCAAAGCAAGTCAAAGTACTCCCTGCCAAACTCCATGAGCCAGAGTTCCACCCCTAGGGCCCACATTGGAAGGAGAGGACCTCCTATGGCAATTTGTCCTCTGACCTCAACGTGTAGACCGTAGCCCATGTACCCACACAAGCACACACACCACATAAATGCTATTAAAACTAAAAATCAAAACTGTAAAAACTGAAAAGGAAGAAAAGGAAAGGAAGAAGGAAAAGGGAAGAAAGGAAGAAATGTAAAAGGAAAGAGGGAGGGAGGGGAGAGAAAGAAGGAAAGGGAAATCTAGGTGTAGCACAGCACCACGTGTGCCAATGAATTCATGAAACACTTAAGAATTCTAAGCTGGGCACGGTGGCGCACACCTTTAGTGCTGGCACTCAGGAGGCAGAGCAGGTGGATCTCTGTGAGTTCAAGGCCAGCCTGGTCTACAAAGTGAATAGGGATGTTACACAGAGAAACCCGGTCTCAAAAAAACCTTTAAAAAAAAAGTCTATACGACAAAGGTTTCAAACCAGTAAATGTCTAAATACCCTGGGTAATCCGAATACCTATGTTTTATGTATATAATGTCCAAACCCAAGAACACTGCAGTCTAATCCCAATTCTAATACTTATTGTGTAATGGTTACTATTGCTCCTAGACTTGACTGACCTGGGATCAACTAAGGGACATGCCCCAGGGTGGGTCGGTGAGGATATTTCTTGGGAGAGTTTACCGAGGGGATGAAGACTGTCCTGTGGAGTAGGCAGCCCCGATATACCTCCGTATATCTGAGGGTGACGCAGTGCTGCTTTTCACCTGCCCACTTTCACTCCTTGCAGGTAACTGAATCTACGCTGTTGCTGCCCCTGCAGTTCCCATCCTTGCTGACAAGCAGAACCCAGTTTCTTCAGCCTTCCAATGTAAAATGAAGAAGACAAGCAGCCCTCCAAATCTTCCACACCAAACTGGGATGGAGCGGCTACCAGGTTAGCCACTCCAGCATGCAGACGGCAAATGCTGGTCTACCCTACCCCTACTGTGGAAGCCAACCTAATAATCCCCTTAAATACACACATCAAATCTATTTTAGAGAACCAACCCCCACTAACACACTCATCCACCTAACATAACTTCTAATCCATGAAAAATCACCCGTAGTGACTTCCCTAGTGATTGCTGCATGAGTTAAAGCGAATGATACATCTAGAACACTTGGTACATTTCTGGTGCATTTCGTAAGCCCTCAGTGAATTCACTCATTTAACAAACATTTATACGGTGTCAGGAGACGAGGACCATAACTACAGGAACCGTGCAACGTGCTCTGAGAACCCTTCGTGAGGAGAATATACACTCATCAACGTCTCCCTGAAGTAGATTGAATGATGAGCAGGTAAACAACACAGAGTACATAAACATCCCCAGGCTCTTGCGGGCCATTTCCAGGAAGTATAACCTATAGCCACGTGCCTGAAGGAGGAACAGAAAGACAGACAGTAGACCCCAGAGACAAAGGAAGGGAAAATGCCAAAGGCACTGTCGACACGAAACGGGAAGAGCACACAGAGGGGACAATTGTGCAGGGCCTTACAGAGCGTGTTAAGGATTTCAGTTAATCCTAGGAAAGTGTCAATTGTGATGGATCTGTATTTTGAAAATGTCAATTCCACCATAAAAACTGTAGGAGACATGACGGTGGCTGACACTAGAAGTTAATGCTGAAGATGAAGATGCTAATAAGAATTTGACACATTTCGATTCCTACAGAAGGGGGAAGAAACATGGGAAGACCCTATTTTTTTTCTTGAGAGAATAGATCATAAATTTCAACTATGTCAACATGATACAATTCCCAAACATAGGATGGATTTGTATAGTAACGTTCTATTGTATGTTATTATAACACACCTGTATTAGTTATGGCTCTTACAAACAAAATGAATGATTTCCACGTGTGTATCCACAACACCTGAACAGAAGGAAGCCCCCGTCTCTTCAATTAGGTTCCTTTCCTTTACATAACCCCTTTCTCCTCCAACCTTTATTAAGGGGTGGTTAAAAGCCTTCAAAGTCGAAAAGGAATCTTTCAAGCAATCACCAGATATGCTCGGATTTTATAGTGGCTGATTGACTTGCAGCATTTTTGATAAGTTTCTTTCTCCAGACAGAGGCATACAACTCAGAAAACTTAAGTGTCCCACACAAACAATCGCTGATTCTGATGTGCAGAAACTCTAGCTGGTACCTTACAATCAAACGACTTTTATTTAAGTCGCTGGACTGGAGTCTCATCAATCCTGTGAGCGGGGGATATTCGATAACACTGGTGTCCCTTAATTACTGATCACAGGTAATGTGTCCGGTTGAATCCCAAGAAGCGTCAGGAAGTTTTATCTGTCTAAACCTTTATCTTTCTTCGGCAGCTTAAACAAACAAGCGCACTGGAGCCCCCGATGGGGATTTTAATCTCACAAACCTTATCGGCCCCACCCACCTCACACAATAACCGTCCAGTCTAAAAAGACAACTACCGTCTGAGGAGGAGGACGGGGGGCGGAGGGGGGGGGGAGCACAGGGCCTTAGCTGGTGACCCAGGTGACCGGAACCGAGTCTCAGAATTGAGGGGGGCGGGCTGTCTCACCGGTCCCGGAGCAGTGTTTAATTTCCCAAAAGAATACCGAGATCTCCACGGCGGAAACCCGAGCTCATGTGCAGGCTCTGGGGACTCTCCCAGAAGCAGACGGCCCGGGCAGCGACTCGCCCGTCCCCTCCGAAGGCCTCTCCTGGAGTCGCCAGCCCAGAGATCCGCTCCCTCCCGCTTGTCGCTACCTGGGTCCCGGCTCTCCGGGCTACCCACCGCCGGCTCGTGAGACCCGGCCCCGTCTCTAGGCAACAGTCGCCAGCCGCGAGGCCCGGGAAGGCCCGTAGCCCGCTAGCTGGCTGCAGACCCAGGTCGCCCGGTACCCGGGACCGGTCACTCACCTCGCAGCAGCCGGCTACCTGGAGGGGCGGTGCTGGGGCCTGTCCCCCGCCCGCACCCTCAATGCGTCCGAGCTGTGGCTGCTCGTGCCGCGCGCCTGGCCGCCACCGAACGCTTACTCCATCTCCACCGCCACCTCCGAGGCCGCAGAACGCCGAGACCGAGGAGCAAAGGGGGAAGGGAGGGAACGGACTCGGGAGGAAGAGCACGGGAGGGGGAAGAGCACCGAAAGACCTACCCGGTCCTGCATGACGTCACTTCCGGGTGGTTCGGAAGGGTGGGGCTTGAAGTCCCCCCTCCCCAGCTAGGCCGTCGGGGCGGAGCTCTACGGCCGCTGGGGAGGAGCCAGGACGTCTGCTGATGGCCGTACCTCTGACTCTGATCTTTGCAAGCAGGTCGAGCCTTCCTGGCTCCAGGCCGAGTTTCCGAAGGAGCCATAGAAGGGGATTCTCCATGATAATGAGGACAGGTAGCCAAATATTGGAGATGCCTGACAGAAGCGGCCAGATGGTTGGACTCTGCCGCTCTGGTCCTGGGGCCCCGCCCCTTCTGTTTCCTAAGCTACCTGCCCTAACAGGTCTCGGGAACCGGTACTGAGCACTTAGCCTTTTCTTTTGGTAAAGTGCCCTTATCAGCTAAGGAAAGCCATGCTTCTCACATGGGGCCGTGTTGAAATGCTGATTCTGATGAAGAAGTAGGATCGGATATTCTGTATTTCTGCAAAGTTCTCAGATAACCCAGTGCCAATGTTCCTCAATGAGCGCAACAAGGACTACTTATCCTGCTTGCTTAATGAAAGAGGTAAATTATTCCGAAAATATATCTCGACTTCACTGTTCATAGGCTTTCTGTCTCCCCGCTATCTATTCACGTAGCCCGTGCATAGCTCTACCACCCCTCTGGCTCCCAAGTCTCACTCTGTCTGCGTTTCAGTTTAAACTATCTAAGGGAATAGGGGGGAGTGGAGAAAATAGGACAGATTCTATTACAAGAAAAATAATTTGAGAGGGAGGGGGGATGCGCGCGCACTGCCCTGGTGTGTTTACGGATTTGTGTGGGTACAACATGCCAGACATGCACGGGGCTAGAGGTGAGCTGCTGTCCTTGGTTTTTGAGATGGGGTCTCCAAATAGGACCTGAAGTTTTGCCTCTCAGCATCCATCTCCCCAGCTCTGAAATTAGAAGCACCCGTCCCACCACCACGCCTGGCTTATTATGTGGGTTTAGGAGCTCCAACTCAGGTTCTTGTGCTTAAAAGATGAGCATCTCCCTAGCTGAGCCCTCTTTCCAGCCCCAGAGTGATGCACTTTTACTTCTTCATCTTGTCATGAGCATCTTCTAACTTATATAATTGGTAATAGGTTGTTAATACCGTTATCTAAATCTTCATAGCCGGAAGGAAAGGCTTGAATTCTTGTATTCTACACCCAAAACATCTAAAAATAATGTTCAATATCTTTCCGCTTACTCCTTTTTTCATTTTTAAGTGTTTTGAATTCAAATTTTACTGGGGTAGGGGGAACAAGTGAATCACTGTTAAACATGGGTCTCTTTTAGAGTGGTAAAATGTTCCGGGATTAGCCAGGTGTGGTGCTGCACACCTGTAATCCCAGCACTCAGGGAAGCAGAGGCAGGGCCGTTCTCTGTGAGTCCCGCTAGCCTGGTCTACAAAAGTGAGTCCAAGAGAGCCAGGGCTACACAGAGAAACCCAGTCTCAAAAAATTAAAATGTTTTGTGATTAGATGACAGTGATTTACAGTTGCCAATGCACTAAGAAACATCGAATTAAACACTTTGAATGGGATTCCTGTTAGCAAGCCTAGTCCTTTGCAGATATTGTGAGACTAGCCACAGCTAAGTTTATGACTAAAACCACGTGTCAAGTCTGGAAGTAGCATTCTGCCACACTCCTCCCTATCCTCTGGCTCCCACATTCTTCCTCTCTCCTCTTCTATAATTATCCTGAGCCTTGGGGGGTGGGGGGTGGAGCAGGGGTGATGGAGATGTGCTGTTAAGGGCTGCAAACTCGACAGTCCCTTGTGTTCACCGTTCTCACCTGATGGGTCTCTGCAGTAATCACTGTTTGCTACAAGATGAGGCTTCTGTGCCCAAGAATGAAAGCAGCATTAATCTTGGGCATATATATTTAGAAGGTAATTTGAAAATCATATCATGCTCATTTAGCAAAAACAGCATTAGTACTATTCCCCCACGAACTGTTGGCCAAGTCCACAGTGCCAGGCATGAACTCCCTCCAGTGGCATGGGCCTTGATTGTGACCAGAAAGCGGATGGTATTCCACGTACTAATCACGCCACTATTGCACCAGTGGAGACATCTTGCCTGGCAGTGTTGTTGGGTAGCAGTCAGCCTCCACAGTTGAGAAAGAGTACTGATACCTTTTCTCCCTTAGGCTTAAGTAGCAACTTCCATCACCACGAAAGCAAGCCAGCATCGAGAAAGCTACCACCTGAGATCGAGTTTGGTGTTGACATAAGGTTACTGTGTAATTCAAATGCTGATTTCTGTATCCTCTATATCTGGTTGCAATCCTTGTTCTGAGAATCACCTTTAAATTTTTTTAATTTATTATAATTTATTCATATTACTGGTATATCCTTTTGTGTCTCCTTAATACTTTTTTTTTTTAAGATTTATTTATTTATTATGTATACAGAGCTCTGCCTGAATGTATGCCTGCAGGCCAGAAGGGGGCACCATATCTTATTATAGATGGTTGTGAGCCACCTGTGGTTGCTATGAATTGAACTCAGGACCTTTGGAAGAGCAGTCAGTGCTGTTAACCTCTGAGCCATCTCTCCAGCCCCAACAGCTTGGTTTTTCTACCTTACAACCAAAGCATGAGTTGTCTTTAGTGACAGAGTCTTAACATGCAGCTCTTGGTACCAACCAAGAGCTGTGACAATAGGCTTTCCCCATGTGAGCCAAATGGGAAATACACCTCTGAGGCTGAGAGACCACTAAGCTTTAGATCTGGGAAGGGGGTGGTGACTAAAAACTTGTGGGTCCACCTCATGGTCTACCATGCTACTCACATAAGGCACATTTCTGTATTACGGAACCAGAACAAGAAAGCCCCCAAACAAATGGCTGAGTGTCTCCTGCCTCTGAGTAGTCAGGAACAGCATGCTGGTACCCAAAAGAGAGGGTTTTAGGTGCCTCTGAAGTCTTGCTTTCATTAGCATCATTGAAAAGGGAAGGTCCTGTGAAAGAGAAGGCAGTCAAACTGTCCGTACCATCTGTCCTCGTAGGGTGTTATTGCTGTGAAAAGACCATGGCAGCTCTTATAAAGAACAACACTTAATTGGGGCTGGCTTACAGTTTCAGAGGCTTAGTTATCACGGCAAGAAGCGTGGCAGTGCGCCAGCCAGCGTGGTGCTGAAGACTGAGCCAAGAATTCTGCATCTAGATCTGCAGGCAACAGGAGACTATCCCACTGGGCGTGGCTTGACCATATTTAGACCTCAAAGCCTGCCTCCACAGGGACACACCTACTCCAACAAGGCCACACCTCCTAATAGTGCTGCTCCCTATGGTCCTGTGGGGCCCGATAAATACATTCAAACTATCACACCACACTATCACCATCTATGATCCTAAGATCTAGAAGATAATAAATGATGCACACTATGCAAAATACACCATTTTCATCTGTAGGAGAGAGGGAAGGAGGGATAGATACTCAAGGGTACAAATTCATCCAGGATTAGGGATATAGTTTAGAGGTAGGAGTACATGCCTAGCACACATGAGGCCCCTGGGTTTGATCCCCAGCCCAGGAAAGAAAATTATTATATATCACACCAAACTCCATTCAAAGAAAATGTTTGAGTTAATACTTTAGTCAGAGCACAAAGAACTAGATTCCCAAGATGGCAAAGGATACGAAGAGGCAGAAAAACCAATAGACGATGTACTTTGCTCTATTGTTTGTTTTCCCTTCATGCCCACTGTGTGTGCGCGCATTCATTCCAGGAATATATGGCTAAAAGTATTGGAATGAGACGGTCGCTTGTGGCGATGTAGGCCTTTAATCCCAGCATTCACGGAGGCAGAGGCAGGCGGATCTCTGTGAGTTCGAGGCCAGCCTGGCCTATAAAGCAAGTCCAGGAGAGAGAGAGAGAGAGAGAGAGAGAGAGAGAGAGAGAGGGAGAGAGAGAGACAGAGAGACAGAGACAGACAGACAGAGAGAGAGAGACAGAGAGAGACAGAGAGAGAGAGAGAGAGAGAGAGAGAGAGAGAGAGAGAGAGAGAGAGGGAGAACAAAGTCTAAGAAACTGCTAGCATGGAGAGAGTCCACCAAGCTGCTGGGGGGGGAGGGGGGACACGTGGGTTAGAGTGGAGATGATCGTTTCTAGAGCAGAGGTCCTAAGTGTGATGGATGCCTGGGTGTTGACAACAGTAAGCAATGAAAAGCGGAGTGAGAGGTATACTATACGATCAGCAGGACGCCAGTGGGTACCCAAGTCGCAGTGAGGCTATTGCATGAGAATCATTGGAGAGTTTGAGCCACACCGCGCCTGGTTCGGCTGGCAGTTAAGAAGACAGACCTGGCTTTTGGGTAGATGAGGGAGGAGCAGGGATAAAAGCAAGAACACATTTTAGGTGGCACCGAACTGAGACAGGCCGAGGGTGTCAATGGCTTTTCCTCTTCATAGGTGTGACTTGAGGACTTGAAAAGAGCACGATTGTTGGTTTGGTTTGATTTTTTTTTTTCCTGCTGTCCCTTCACATCGCAAGTGGCGGTATTGTAGTGCAACATTCTGGTTCACAATTTGTAGTACGCCACAGTGAGAGAAAAGGAACTTGACGTGAACTAGAGGAAGTTGGGGTGTAGGATCCAGGAAGCGGGGTTCCTAGAGATTAGACAATGGGGTGTTTCATGGGGCCCGAGTTGGGCGTCTTTATACACAGGGTGTGTGGGTGTATCCCTGTAGCAGGACATTTCACTCAGCTGTCGGCTGTCCAGAATAACTTTCTTCCAAACAAACCCAGGACCCACTTCTCTTTCTACTTGAGTGGGGTGGGCTGGGGACTGAGGGAGGGGGTCGAGACAGGGTTTCTCTGTGTATGCCCCTGTTGTCCTGGAACTCACTCTCTAGACCAGGCTAGCCTCGAACTCAGTGGCCTCAAACTCACAGAGCTCCACGTGCCTCTGCCTCTTGAGTGCTAGGATTAAAGGCCTTTGCCACTCTGCCCACACCACAGTCGTTCCAACCTCTGCCCCAACGCCACCCTTCAGGAAGATGCACGCTTCCTTTACTGGCCAAAGCAGCTGCTTTCTTTAGCCTCTGTGCTGCTTTATGTTTGCTTTAGGCACATATATCAGCACCTAAAATTATGTATCTGCGGATGTGTTTTTCATCGACTTCCTGTCCTCTGAGGCTGGAATTCCACTAACCTGCTTATTCATCACTTAGAACAACGTCTAGCTCAGAACAATTACTCGGCTTTTACAACTGAACTAAAGTGGACATCTGCAAGGCTAAGAAGCGACTATAGAAAGGTAGTTGTGGGGGCAGGGGGGGTGGGGTGCCACTCAGTGGTATAGCAGTTGCTCAGCACACATGAGGCTCTAGATTTGGTCCCCAGCAGCAGCAACAACAACAACAGACTGAAAAAAATGAAAGGGGGAAAAGGAAGTATAAAATAAAAATGAAAGGTAGACTGGAATCCACGGTGAAGACAGTACCTGAACACAAGCATTGGCCCAGCACACAGGGAAGCAGAAGCAGGTGGATCGCTATGAGTTGGAGACTAGCCTGGTCTACAGAGTGAGTCCAGGACAGCTAGGGCTACGCAGAGAGAAACCCTGTCTCGAAAAGCCAAAATAAAAGAGTGGCTTCTGTGGCCAAATGAGCAGAGAGGAACTACAGCTCCAGACTACTGTTACCTGGAACTACCTTTGGTACAACCGAAATTGGAAAAGGAGTATTGGCCCAATTTTAGAAAATGTTTCAATGTATTTTTAGACCATTTGGTGATGATGTAAAGCTCTCCAGGCAGATAGTGTCATCAAAACATGAGTAAACTGTATTATTCCAGACAAGCAGGTCCCTAATAATTCATTAACCTAGGTTCAGATACAGTACATGGGCTAACAGCAGAAAATTGAGTTTAAGGATACTAAAAATATTTCTTGCTCTTTATATTACCAGGTCTTCTGCCACCCACTTTTCCCATCTGTAATCTTTCTCTACCATTTGGCCAAAAGTAGATGTATTTTTTTTCCCTACGTTGAATTCGTGACAAGAAAAAAAAATCGTATTAAATATTTGAGAATCCCTGTTTTTATGTAGCCACAAGTTACCTTATTGGATCTGCTTGGTATGAAAATTCAGAAGTTCCTATGTCGGGGATTGAGTCCTGCATACTCCTTAATTATTATTATTAATAGTGGGGATGTTTGTAAAGGTAACTTTTACTCTCCTGGTGTAATTATTTGTCTAGGTGGCTTGCTGCCTTTGTACGCCAACCTAGGCTTAGTCCTCGAAGCTTCTAGCCTCTGAACAATCTTATCTAAGCCTAGAATGTTCTCAGCCTCTGAGACTTAGTGCTGAGTAAGCTTGCTTTTTCTAGCTCTCCCTGAACTCTGGCAGGCTGATTCAACTCAGCTGTTCTGGCTCAAATGCCTCACCAAGCTGACTGATTCAAACTCGTTCCTCTCAGCTTCTGACTGAATTGCTCTGCTTGGCCTCAAACTTAACTTTGGCAATATGTTCTAATCTTCTGGCTCCTTCTGTCTTCACCTGTGTCTAGCTTGTTCTCTCTTCAACTTGTCTTTGTAAAACTGCCTCCTTCTCCCAATCTCTCTCTGCACTGTTCCCCCCTCCTGTCTCTCTCTCTCCCTCCCTCCCTCCCTCCCTCCCTCCTTCCCTCCAAATTATATTTAGCTTAAACATTCTGAGCAACACCATACAGATGTGTGGTGTCCTTTCCGTTTAATCAAAACAGAAATAACTAATGACTGTTAATTCTCCTTATTCACTATGTTGAAGATAAGTCACCCCTCTTTCCTCACTGTTCTTGTGAGAATGGGGTGTATCCTACTCTCTCAAATCTTTCTCTGATTTGTCACTTTTTCTGCCCCTAAATTAGACATCCCTTCAAACATGGATGCTTCCTTCTACAAACTAACTTTACCTTCATTGTTTGGGATTAAAGGTGTGTACTAAGAACAGTCCATATTCCAGCCGGATTGATTAAAGGTGTGTGGCATGTCTGCATTCCAGCTGGTCTTTGGATGTGATCAGAACACCAATATTGCTGAATTAAAATTCCTCTACAGGTATTAGTATTACTATTACTTATTCATTTTTATGTGCATTAGTGCTTGGACTGCATATATGTATGTATGTGCTTGTCAAATAACTTGAATATGGATTACAGATGATTGTGAGCTGCCATGTGGGCACGAGTGATTGAACTCAAGCGATCTCATGTGGCTCACAGATGCCTTGATCTTGCTGTGTAGACAAGAGAGACCCTTGACCTCCTGATCCTCCTGCCTCTAACTCTCAAGTGCTGGGATGACAGATGTGTGCCACCATGTCTTTCTCCTCCTTTACTTTTAAATGATTATTGTGGTATGTTAGATGTCAAATGTGATTATGGGAGCTAGAGAGATGGCCCATGGGAGCTAGAGAGATGACCCATGGGAGCTAGAGAGATGGCCCATGGGAGCTAGAGAGATGGCCCATGGGAGCTGGGGAGATGGCCCATGGGAGCTAGAGAGATGACCCATAGGAGCTAGAGACATGGCCCATGGGAGCTAGAGAGATGGCCCATGGGAGCTAGAGAGATGACCCATAGGAGCTAGAGAGATGGCCAATGGGAGCTAGAGAGATGGCCCATGGGAGCTAGAGAGATGGCCCATGGGAGCTAGAGAGATGGCCCATGGGAGCTAGAGAGATGGCCCATGGGAGCTGGGGAGATGACCCATGGGAGCTGGGGAGATGGCCCATGGGAGCTGGAGAGATGGCCCATGGGAGCTAGAGAGATGGCCCATGGGAGCTGGGGAGAGGGCCCATGGGAGCTGGAGAGATGGCCCATGGGAGCTGGGGAGAGGGCCCATGGGAGCTGGGGAGATGGCCCATGGAAGCTGGGGAGATGGCCCATGGGAGCTAGAGAGATGGCCCATGGGAGCTAGAGAGATGGCCCATGGGAGCTAGAGAGATGACCCATAGGAGCTAGAGAGATGGCCCATGGGAGCTAGAGAGATGGCCCATGGGAGCTAGAGAGATGGCCCATGGGAGCTAGAGAGATGACCCATAGGAGCTAGAGAGATGGCCCATGGGAGCTAGAGAGATGACCCATAGGAGCTAGAGAGATGGCCCATGGGAGCTAGAGAGATGGCCCATGGGAGCTAGAGAGATGACCCATAGGAGCTAGAGAGATGGCCCATGGGAGCTAGAGAGATGGCCCATGGGAGCTAGAGAGATGGCCCATGGGAGCTAGAGAGATGGCCCATGGGAGCTGGGGAGATGGCCCATGGGAGCTGGGGAGATGACCCATGGGAGCTGGGGAGATGACCCATGGGAGCTGGGGAGATGGCCCATGGGAGCTGGGGAGATGACCCATGGGAGCTGGGGGGAGGGCCCATGGGAGCTGGGGAGATGGCCCATGGGAGCTAGAGAGATGGCCCATGGGAGCTAGAGAGATGGCCCATGGGAGCTGGAGAGATGGCCCATGGGAGCTAGAGAGATGGCCCATGGGAGCTGGGGAGATGACCCATGGGAGCTGGGGAGATGGCCCATGGGAGCTGGGGAGATGGCCCATGGGAACTGGGGAGAGGGCCCATGGGAGCTGGAGAGATGGCCCATGGGAACTGGGGAGATGGCCCATGGGAGCTGGAGAGATGGCCCATGGGAGCTAGAGAGATGGCCCATGGGAGCTAGAGAGATGGCCCATGGGAGCTGGGGAGATGACCCATGGGAGCTGGAGAGATGGCCCATGGGAGCTAGAGAGATGGCCCATGGGAGCTGGGGAGATGACCCATGGGAGCTGGGGAGATGGCCCATGGGAGCTGGGGAGATGGCCCATGGGAACTGGGGAGATGGCCCATGGGAGCTGGAGAGATGGCCCATGGGAACTGGGGAGATGGCCCATGGGAGCTGGGGAGATGGCCCATGGGAGCTAGAGAGATGGCCCATGGGAGCTAGAGAGATGGCCAATGGGAGCTGGGGAGATGGCCCATGGGAGCTGTGGAGATGACCCATGGGAGCTAGAGAGATGGCCCATGGGAGCTGGGGAGATGACCCATGGGAGCTAGAGAGATGGCCCATGGGAGCTGGGGAGATGACCCTTGGGAGCTGGAGAGATGGCCCATGGGAGCTGGGGAGATGGCCCATGGGAGCTGGGGAGATGACCCATGGGAGCTAGAGAGATGGCCCATGCGAGCTGGGGAGATGGCCCATGGGAGCTGGGGAGATGACCCATGGGAGCTAGAGAGATGGCCCATGGGAGCTGGGGAGATGACACATGGGAGCTGGGGAGATGGCCCATGGGAGCTAGAGAGATGGCCCATGGGAGCTTGGGAGATGGCCCATGGGAGCTGGGGAGATGACCCATGGGAGCTAGAGAGATGGCCCATGGGAGCTGGGGAGATGGCCCATGGGAGCTAGAGAGATGGCCCATGGGAGCTGGAGAGATGGCCCATGGGAGCTGGGGAGATGGCCCATGGGAGCTGGGGAGATGGCCCATGGGAGCTGGGGAGATGACCCATGGGAGCTGGAGAGATGACCCATGGGAGCTGGGGAGATGACCCATGGGAGATGGGGAGATGGCCCATGGGAACTCGGGAGATGGCCCATGGGAGCTGGGGAGATGGCCCATGGGAGCTGGGGAGATGGCCCATGGTAGCTGGGGAGATGGCCCATGGGAGCTGGGGAGATGGCCCATGAGAGCTGGGGAGATGGCCCATGGGAGCTGGGGAGATGGCCCATGGGAGCTGGGGAGATGGCCCATGGGAGCTGGGGAGATGGCCCATGAGAGCTGGGGAGATGGCCCATGGGAGCTGGAGAGATGGCCCATGGGAACTGGGGAGATGGCCCATGGGAGCTGGGGAGATGGCCCATGGGAGCTGGGGAGATGGCCCATGGGAGCTGGGGAGATGGCCCATGGGAGCTGGGGAGATGGCCCATGGGAGCTGGAGAGATGGCCCATGGGAGCTGGGGAGATGGCCCATGGGAGCTGGGGAGATGGCCCATGGGAGCTGGGGAGATGGCCCATGGGAGCTGGAAAGATGGCCCATGGGAGCTGGGGAGATGGCCCATGGGAGCTGGAGAGATGGCCCATGGGAGCTGGGGAGATGGCCCATGGGAGCTAGAGAGATGGCCCATGGGAGCTGGGGAGATGGCCCATGAGAGCTGGGGAGATGGCCCATGGGAGCTGGGGAGATGGCCCATGGGAGCTAGAGAGATGGCCCATAAGAGCTGGGGAGATGGCCCATGGGAGCTAGGGAGATGGCCCATGGGAGCTAGAGAGATGGCCCATGGGAGCTAGAGAGATGACCCATGGGAGCTAGAGAGATGGCCCATGGGAGCTAGAGAGATGGCCCATGGGAGCTAGAGAGATGGCCCATGGGAGCTAGAGAGATGACCCATGGGAGCTAGAGAGATGGCCCATGGGAGCTAGAGAGATGGCCCATGGGAGCTAGAGAGATGGCCCATGGGAGCTAGAGAGATGGCCCATGGGAGCTAGAGAGATGGCCCATGGGAGCTGGGGAGATGGCCCGTGGGAGCTAGAGAGATGACCCATGGGAGCTGGGGAGATGGCCCATGGGAGCTAGAGAGATGGCCCATGGGAGCTAGAGAGATGACCAATGGGAGCTAGAGAGATGGCCCATGGGAGCTAGAGATATGGCCCATGGGAGCTAGAGAGATGGCCCATGGGAGCTGGGGAGATGGCCCATGGGAGCTGGGGAGATGGCCCATGGGAGCTAGAGAGATGGCCCATGGGAGCTGGGGAGATGACCCATGGGAGCTAGAGAGATGACCAATGGGAGCTAGAGAGATGACCCATGGGAGCTGGGGAGATGGCCCATGGGAGCTAGAGAGATGACCCATGGGAGCTGGGGAGATGGCCCATGGGAGCTGGGGAGATGACCCATGGGAGCTAGAGAGATGACCCATGGGAGCTGGGGAGATGACCCATGGGAGCTAGAGAGATGGCCCATGGGAGCTAGAGAGATGGCCCATGGGAGCTAGAGAGATGACCCATGGGAGCTAGAGAGATGGCCCATGGGAGCTAGAGAGATGGCCCATGGGAGCTAGAGAGATGGCCCATGGGAGCTGGAGAGATGGCCCATGGGAGCTAGAGAGATGGCCCATGGGAGCTAGAGAGATGGCCCATGGGAGCTGGAGAGATGGCCCATGGGAGCTAGAGAGATGGCCCATGGGAGCTGGAGAGATGGCCCATGGGAGCTAGAGAGATGGCCCATGGGAGCTAGAGAGATGGCCCAGGGGAGCTGGAGAGATGACCCATGGGAGCTAGAGAGATGGCCCATGGGAGCTAGAGAGATGACCCATGGGAGCTGGGGAGATGACCCATGGGAGATGGCCCAGTCACAAGCATCAGGACCAGAGGTCCATCCTGGTTAGTTTACTCCCTGGCATCATTCTCTTTATGTGGCATAGGCTACCAAGCTGATTTCTGCTGAAAGTTACACAGAAAACTTTTTTTGTCACTAGTCATGAAGAAAATGGAGTTTAAAATAAGTGCTTTAAAAACACACTGAGTTAGTATCAGTTTCATCTTTTTACTCAAAAGCCGTCTCATTGGTCTTGATTTTGAGTGCTTAGATTCAAGCTGCTAGTTAAAAGTACACTGATATAGTTATGAAAATGCCACACTGAAATCCATTACTTTGTATGCTAACTTTAAAGTTAATAAGGTATGGGTACTTGCTGCATGAACAGGAATCCTCAGCTTCCATTTAAAAAGCCACACACAGGGGCTGGAAAGATGGCTCAGAGGTTAAGAGCACTGGCTGCTTTTCCATAGGTCCTGAGTTCAATTCCCACAACCATCTATAATGAGATCTGGTGCCCTCTTCTGGCAGGTGTTGCAGGCAGAACAGTGTACACATAATAAATAAATCTTTAAACAAACAAACAAAAAAAAGCCAGGTACAGCTGTACATATCTGTCATACCAGGACTATTAGGGGCAGAGACAGGAAGGTCACTGGGGCTTGCTAGGGGCCAGCTTAGCTCCAGGTTCAGTAAGAGACAGGGAATATCTGTGAAAAGATTGCAATATCCAAAGTATGGTGTACTGTATTAATGCCATATTAAAGAACAGAGGCTATGTCTATGGTAGTTTAGACCAACAATAAACACAAATTTAAATTCTCTTATTTCTTTCCCTGCACCATCCACCTGCCTCTGTTGTCTGTGATCTGTGTCTATCTCATCTGTTGTATATGTCTGATTTCTATCTGTATGAAGTGAGTGTGTGTGTGTGTGTGTGTGTGTGTGTGTGTGTGTGTGTGTTGGGGGATCAGGGTGTATGTGCTTATAATGTCTGCCTACCTTGCTGTCTGTCCTTAACAAAGAATTTTGTTCTGTACTTACGAGGAATTTTTTGCAGAAAATGTTTCACAGAGTTTTAAAGGCATTGGCACTTACTGACCCAGAATAGTACTCAAAACTGCAAACAAATGTTATCAACTTACATCCACTTGATCCTTCCGAAATGTATGGTGGATTTCAATTACTTTAAGAATATTTTCAACCTATTGGCTGCTTTCAGCAAATGATGACAATTACAACACACACACACACACACAGAGGGGGGAGGAGGAGGGGGGAGAGAGAGAGAGAAGAGAGAGAGAGAGAGAGAGAGAGAGAGAGAGAGAGAGAGAGAGAGAGAGAGAGAGAGAGAGAGAGACTGCTATTCTGGGTCAAAGCATGGAAGAACAAATACATAGTTAAAGATTAAAGCTAAATGTTTAGCTTGCGTTGTAAAAGCTGATTCCCTGGATGTCTAAGGCACCCAAGGTTAGTTACATTGTTTTCAGAAAGGCCAGTTAAACTTAAACAAGGTAAATACGCATTGGGGAAATAGAGTGAATATAGTTTTAAATGGTCTCAAAGCTTATTCCTAACTTAGTTACAAGGTCTGGCAAAAGTTCCCTAAACAAAGTATAATGACTCCCCCCCCACACACACACACCCCCCACACACAGGGTCTCTCTGTGTAACTTTATTTTGATATCAAAGGATTAACTTTCTCAGGAAGAGTTGCCGTCCCCACCTCCCAGTCTGGTCAGCATGGGAGAACTGGCCCCTCCCCTCACAAGCTACAGTACTCAAGTGGGCCCTGCACCTCTCGCAGGCCCCCATGGTGTGAGCACTGAGAGCTGGTGGGCTGACCAACTCAGCTGCCACCTAGGCTCAGATCCAGGGCTTTGAGTTGGCCCACAACATCTGTCCCATCCATGAACTGCTGGAATGCTTGAAGGGCCCAGTCCTACCGAACGAAAGCTGTATATATATATATACACACACACATACCAGGTTTATAGAGAACAATTTACTTCTCCTAAGTGATTCACTTGGGCAAAATCCCTGAACCATTAAATCACTGCCACCTAGTGACAGCTGTGTATATTATTATTATTAGGCTTAAAGGGAATCAAAATCCTAAAGATAATGTCGTTCAATTTTAGACTAAATGCTTGGGAGCAGGATGCTTATATGTAAAGCTTTCTCCTTTTGCAAATAAATAAATGCTTACCTCCTCGTAAAATATTCCAATAAATTTCCATAAGAACTTATTCTCATTTGTAATGACTGAGCGATGTTTAAACTATGACTCACAGATTGAGGTATGACAAAGATTTTTTTGCTTGATCAAATTTTAGACTTCCGAACTTTCTCCCATGTCCATCTGTGCCCTTCCTTATCAAATCCCAGTTTAGCAGGTAATCCTGCTCAATGGGCTTTACCAAGATGCTCCCCCTCTCCACATTTGGTCAGGACTCACCCTCCATCTGATCACCCTGCTCCGCCTTCTGCAATTTAGAATCCTCTCTACTCCTGAGCAAGTCTATCCACTGACCCGGACTTCCTCTGTTTCATGCTGCTATAACAGAATGCCTGGGTAATTACAGAGAACAGAAAGTGAGTTTCTTGGAGTCCTAAAGGCTGTGAGAATCAAGGTTCAAAGATCCATCTCTAGCAAGGGCCCCTTGCTGCATCATCCGTGGTGCACAAGAGGAAGGGACCACTCTTCGGATAACTAACCTCCTCAGCAAAAGCATTAATCTTTTCGTGAGGGCAGACCTCTGTTGAAGGAAGACCCCACCTCCCAGGAACACTCTAACTGGGATTACATTCCAACATGAGCTTCAAGAACTCACTCAACCTCCCCCCCACCCCCACCCTCGCCTTTCTTCTCTGCAGTAAACTCCCTCTTGCATGTACCACAGAGTTAGGGTTAAGCCCATCATCTTTCCCCCAATGCAAACATGTCTACACCTGCCATGGTGCTGCTGGAAGAAGACTCCTTTAACCAGTACCACTGAACAGTTTTCTCTATGCCAGGTGATACCAAGTGAATATGTGATTTTTCTAGTCCCCAGAAGTTAATACAGAAGTGAAGTGTTTATGCTTTCCTATGCCATAAATCATGCAGAAGACACTGCCATCCTTGGACTTTATTCCTCTGGAAACTCTATTTCTAAGTGATTTGGAAGAGTTGCGATTATGCTGACAGTGTGCCAGAAAGAATTTTGAACATAAAAACTAAAAGGTTGTAGGTGCAGACTCAGCTCTGTCACTGATGACTGATGATGCTACCAAACCAATCCATCGTGGGTGTAATAACTTAGCATTTTGCTACACTAGGAAGGATGCTGGAGATATAAAATGGACGCGTCATGGTCCTATTCTCAGAAAAGTAAATCCAGGGGAAGAACCATGAACGTGAAGTCGACAACATAGAGCTGTCGTTACAACTCTGGAAACAACTGACTTCTTAAGACATCTGAAAAGCTTCAGAGGGGAAACAGTTTTAAACCTTGGGCTTAAAGTCTGAAATGGTTAGTGCAATAGTTTAAGCAGACCCCTCTGGGCCCTGATCCACCCATCACGATGTTCTTCTTGTAGGTTTCTAGGACCCTCGGGATCCTTCTATTTCCCCATCTCCTATATTTCTCTTACCTAGAGTCTCAGTAGGATGTCCTCTATCTCAATCTCCTGGTAAGTGGAGAATTTAATGGGACATGCCTTTTGGGCTAGTGTCCAGTTATAAGTGAGTATATACCATGTGAGTCTTTCTGCTTCTGGGTTAACTCACTTATTAAAATCATCCATTTGTCCACAAATTTCAGCATTTGCTTGTTTTTAATAGCTGAGTAGTATTCCATAATGTAAATGTACCACAGTTTCTTTATCAAACCCCTACTCTGATCTACCCAATGGACAGGACATTCTTCAGTTATGTGGGGAGCGGGAACTGACTTTGACATGAACTCTGGTGCTCCATATTTGACCACCTCCCCTTGATGGGGAGGCCCCGTGGCACTCAAAGAAAGAATAAGCAGGCTACCAAGAAGAGACGTGATAGCCTATGACCATATAGTGGGGGAGGAGGTCCCCCTTGGTCACAGACATAGGGGAGGGCAATAGGGTGAATGCAGGAGGGAGGGAGGAATGAGAGGATACAAGTGATGGGATAACAATTGAGTTGTAAGCTGAATAAATTATAAAATCAAAATTAAAAAAATAAAGTCTGAAATGGAAATTAAGAAGCTCTTCCAGAAGCACAGCTTTAGGTATAGTTATGATGGTGAGAGACATCTCTTGTTTGTTTGCATGCTTGCTTACTTTTCTTTCTTTCTTTTCTCCTGAGACAGAGTATAGCCCTGTATAGCCTTGGCTGTCCTAGACTCACTTTGTAGACCAGGCTGGCCTCAAACTCACAGATTCTTCTGCTTCCCGAGTGCTGGGATCACAGGCATCCCCCACAGCACCTGGTGAGAGGCATTTTCTAAGAGAGGAAGGCTTTGTTCTGGCTCACAGTTTAAAAGCATCCAGTCCACTGTGATGGTTATATAGGCATGGTGGACTTCAAGGCAGCAGGGAGGTGCAACTGGGACTCTTCCAATCTCAACAGATCAGAAGGGGAAAGCCTAGAACTCTCAGGTTCTCCCTGGACAGTATACCAAGAACCTGTCTCAAACCTGAAGCACAGTCACACTCTGCCAGGAGGTAGGCTGTGTATTAAGTGCCCCTTTGTAGGCTGTGTCATTGAAAGAGTGGCCAGAGTCTACCTGCACCAGAGTTACCTAGAATGTTGTACAGTGAAGCCTTTCTAGACATAAGGAGTCTATTTACTATTTGAAAAATCTGAAACCAAACATTGTCTTGTTGTAAAACACATAGATTATGTCGGCTAACCTGTATGCAAAGACTTGGTTTTTTGTTTTTGTTTTGTTTTGTTTTGTTTTTCGAGACAGGGTTTCTCTGTGTAACAGCCCTGGCTGTCCTGAATACCCTTTGTAGAGCAGGCTGGGGTGGGTAAGACAGGCTCCCTGTGTCCTTGGATAAAGACTTAAAGGCAAGCAGTAGGGTGGCAGGTCCGAGATGCAGAACCAGGGAAGCAACAGCTTTCCAGACCAAGCTAGGGAGGAGAATTAACCGTCTATATAAAATGGAAGAAGATGAAATGACACAATACAACTGGATTTCATGTGATATTGTTTTTGTTTCTCCTAGCATATACATATTTTCTTTTTCTTTTCTTTCTTTCTTTCTTTCTTTTCTTTCTTTCTTTTTTTTTTTTTTTTTTTTTTTTTTTTTGAGACAGGGTTTCTCTGTGTAGCCCTGGCTGTAAACCAGGCTGGCCTTGAACTCAGAAATTGGCCTGCCTCTGCCTCCTGAGTGCTGGGATTAAAGGCGTGTGCTACCACTGCCCAGCTACAAATACTTTACTTAGTGACAATGGCAGTTTTGTATATTCTCTTTGGGAGAGATCAAAATGAGGCAGACGTGGAGAAGGAGAAGGCTGAGAAATAGACTGCTGGACTGGAGACCATAGAACAGAGATTAAAATTCCATATGAGAAGGCTCCACAGGGGCTTGAGAAACTAGAAAGGCATCCTATAGAGGTACCATATATTAAAAAAAAAAATGCAGACTCTGCTCATTGATACATATTCAGAGTTCCAGCGGGCACCTTGGATTCTGGGGAGGATGATTCTGAGGTTACACATTTATTGGAAGTGATGACTACCTTGGAAACGCCTTTACAGATGGAAGCTGATGATGCTTCAACATATGCATCCATTAGAATACAGCAATATCCTAGACAATACGGCATAGGAAGTGTTGCAGATATATCTTACAGCACAAACAACTGTAGAGATCTAACAGGACTTTAGAGAAAATGCTCACTCCCAGAAGTTGATTAAACGGTGCTTTGTTGACTTCGATTTTTTTTTAAAGTCAATGAGACAGGTAGCATAGCTGTTAAAAAGTACCTGATTTTAGAAAGGACCGATATATATATATAGATAGATAGATATAGATAGATAGATATATCTCCAGAAGGGAAGAAAGGAAATATGTTGCATTGGGGAGGAGATTTTGCATTTCTTTCCACAGGAGAAGAAAAACTATATATTCCATCCAAACTGTTGGAAATCAGATTTGACCAGGAAAGGCCTCCTGAAGACCTTAGCTACAGATTGACCAACAAAGCAGGTAAGGAATACACTGATCCCTCTACATGGAAACAGCTCTAAGACTGAGATATGACAAAAAAATGTCTCTGTATAGCCCATCAATCTTGTTGGCTACAGAGTCCTCAGGATTTATCATGCCATCCTCTCATATGGCATAGATAAACATTGGTATCACAGTTGGTATACGGTCCAGACTGGCTTATAAAGGAAAACAGGTGTCTTTCACCTGCTCAAACAATAAGCAGAGAGTCATCTTTAACTAATCTGTGCACATTGCACATTCTGTACATACGTTATTACAGAATTATATATTACTTGGGGGGGGGGTTACATTTGCAGAACAAAAGGACCAGACACCAGTGTCTGGCCTAAATGAGACTCATCCATGAGAATGCTGAGACATTTATCCCAGCATCCTGTTCGATCCAACCTCAACACTGCCTCTGTTTTGACGCAGTTGGCTTCCAGGACAACTTCAAAGAAAGCTACTGATTCCAATTGGTCCAGCCTTTCACACTGTTCCAGTAAAAGCTTCATTTAAGCATGCATTTTCACTGCATTTACAACTAGTTTTCTTAAGATTTAACCATTTTTCTTTTTGGTTTTGGTTTTTCAAGACAGGGTTTCTCTGTGTAGCCCTGGCTATCTTAGACTCGCTTTGTAGACCAGGCTGACCTCAAGCTCACAGCAATCTGCCTGCCTCTGCCTCCTGAGTGCAGGAATTAAAAGCATGCGCCACCATGCCTGGCTGACTTAACCATTTTTCAAATTTCCTTGAGCCCTCCCAAAAAGAAAACTTGTTGCTCTTTGCATATGACAGACACTAATCCTCTGTCAGACATACAGCTGACAGAGGTTTCTTTTGTCCCATTCTGTAGGCTGCCTCTTCTTGAAATGATTGTGACCTAGGCTATAAAGACTTTTGTTTTGTTTTGTTTCACAAAGTCCCATTTGTCAGTGGTTGGTCCTAATGCCTATGCTGACAGGTCCTGTTCAGAAAGTTCTTTCCTGTGCCTTGAAGTTCAAGCATATTGCCTACTTTCTCCTGTAACAAATTTGGGGATCAGGTCTTATACTGAGGCCCTTGATCCATGTGGAGTTATGTTTTGTGCAGGGGTAAGAGATAAGGATCTAGTTTAATTCTCCTTGCAGCTATCCATCCTTGTGTTAGGGAGCACGCTTTTTCTGTTTTTGACAGTTCTGACCTCTACAGATACAAGACCCCTATGTGCTCTTCTTGTCTGTCACACATGCAGTACAAGCAACCTCTCTCACCCATTTGATAACGTCACTGTACTGTGTGACACTATTTGGGGTGAGGCATAAAAAAAAAGTCTCATTCGAGATAGGGAATGGGCAACAGATCAGAGTAACAATATCGCCAAGGTTCAACTTGCTGAACCAATGAGTTTATTGGGACTCCTTACAGGAAGATGAGTAAGGGATTACATATAGGAGCATGGATGTCTCAAAAGCAGCTGTGTCAATGAAAGCACAGCTTTCAGTTACCCATGTTACCCAGCATGGATAACAACTCAGACAAAGATGAAACCTTAGCTCTCTGTGACATGCAGGTCAAAAAGTATGTTCTCAGTAGTCATTACTATTAATACATGCTGGGAAGGAAGAGGCCTTGTGACTCTGCTAAGTTTTAGGGACTTTTTGAGACTTTTGAGTTGCTTACTTTTTGAGTCTTTTTTTTTTTTTAAGTCTTATTTATGTGTGAGTGTCTGCATGTACACCTGCATGCCAGTAGAGGGCACCAGATCACATTATAGATGGTTGTGAGCCACCATGTGGTTGCTAGGTATTGAACTTAGGACCTCTGGAAGAGCAAACAGTACTCTTAAGCGCTGAGCCATCTCTCCAGCCCTGCTTTTTAAGTCTTTATGACTCAAGTTCTTCTTGAGGTTTAAGAAGCTTCCCTCCAAAATGGCATGTTTTAATTAAAGGAAATTGCCCGAATCACTCTTTACATTGGAAAGCTGTTGCTTTGGCAGTGTGGAGCTCACACCTGGGGCCCTGTGCATGCTAGGCAAGTGTGCTGTCACTAAGCATCTCCCTGACACCAACCTCTGAGACAGGGTTTCTCTGTGTAGCCTTGGCTGTCCTGGACTCTCGTTGTAGACCAGGCTGGCCTCGAACTCACAGAGATCCACCTGCCTCTGCCTCCGAGTGCTGGATGGGATTATAGGTGTGTCCCACCATGCCCATCTTAAGCATCTTGTCTTAATATGTTTACTATAGGTCACACAAAAGAACTTCTAAAACAAAGCAATACATATCTGCAAAACAGTGATGACCACAAATACTACAGACATCTTCACTCTTTCAAACTTATATTAAGTAAAAAAATAAACATATGCACATATATTTAATATTGGTCTTTCCAACTTTATTATGTACAAATAAGAATAACAAACTTTAAATAAACTACTTGGTTCTAAGAGAGCAGAATCTTACTGGTCTGTAAACACTTTAGCCAAGCACAGTCAAAACTACACAAAGTATCTTCTAAGGAAAACTGACTGGTGAGCTATTTAAATTTGTGCTTTCAAGTATGAGGAATTAAATATTTACTCTTTTACTTTCTCATGAAAAGTAACATATTCTAACAAACAGTATAAATATTGTTATAGCAGTCTAACCACTAAATGAAATGCAGGTGGAATTACAGTTTACTCTAATAATCTACCTAGGAAGCCTGCGAACACCAGCCATGACTCTGAATATTTATATAAGTTCAAGATGAAAAGTAACACAGTCCTTAACCTCCTTTAAAAGGAACTTTGAAATTAATCTTTCCTTCAGAAATGTTTCTTAAATATCAAATTTCTCTTCACAGACACTGTGTCCAGTTTCTTCATAATCTTCTCTTGTAACCACCATATCTTCAAAGTCATCGTTTTCAGATATCAACTTTCCACCTTCCCAGGAGTAAGTAATAGGGCTGAAACAGAGATCAGTAAATGAACCCAGCCACCAACCGCCGATTCATAGAGCAAATGTCGAATACAAACTAAAAGACCAAAGTTCTGCTTGACTTAATGGACTCTCGTTGATGTTGCAGAGATGAGCTCCTCCTCACCACATAGTGGATTGGTCCCCCACCCACCATGGCCCTACTTATGGCCTTTCTACTTTTAGTGGAAACCCCAGAACATAAGCAAAATCTGGTGATAAATAAAACGGGAAATATGTTCTAACTGTGAGCCTAAACTGAAGCAAAGATGTATTAGCCTAATGTTTCTCCCAGCAAGCCATGGGCCAGCTCTGGGTAAATCCCACCTTAGATACGGGAACGGGAGGCTCTAAGTTACCCTGCAGCTGTGCTGTAGTGTGGACTGAGCAGCTGTCTCAGCAACACTTTCAGTCTGTGCTGTGGCTGCTATAAAGCAACGCTGATAATCGCATGCAGGATGGACAGCGGGCAAAACTGACCAAGTCAAGCACTCAGCTTGCTTAGCTTTCTGTACCACACATGCTTAGTGCTGACTAAGTTCTCTTCCTCTTTGTCCTAGCTGAGATCACACAGGTCAAGAGAGCTGCCCTCATGTGCTGCGTTTGCAACCTTTTATTAACAGGCTTATATCTTTTTTTGTTTTGTTTTGGAGACAAGGTTTCTCTGTGTAGCCTTGGCTGTCCTGGACTTGCTTTGTAGACCAGGCTGGCATCGAACTCACAGAGATCCTCCTGCCTCTGCCTCTCAAGTGCTGGGATTACAGGCCTGTGCCATGCACTTATTTATATCTTTACATTTGTACCAGGTATTTTTTTTCTGAAAGGAAAAATGGACAATTATGATTCGCTGAATCAAACAAGAAAGTCTATTGGTGTCAGTCCCTTGGCCTCAGACATGTATGAACGGGATAAAAATCCACTGCCAAGAAATTTGTGATAAAAAAAAAAAAAAAAAATCCAACTGAAGCCGGGCAGTGGTGGCGTACACCTTTAATCCCAGCACTCCGGAGGCAGAGGAGGTGGATCTCTGTGAGTTCGAGGCCAGCCTGGTCTACAGAGTGATTCCAGGACAGCCTGTCTCGAAAAACTAAAAAAAAAAACACAATAACAACAAGCTTGTGAACATTACTGCTGACTCAAAATTATCCCAGCATTTAACAATTCTTTAATATTTTACCCAATAGCTACAAGTAGAAATTGTATAGGTGGCGTATATTTGCAATCCCAGCACGTGGGAGCAAGGGCATAAGGGAGCAGGAGTTCACAAGGCCTTCTCTCTCCAATGTCCAATACAAACCCCCAAGTAGGATGATATTTAAGCCCATTCCCACAGCTGTGAAGACCTACCTCAACTTTTACTGCATAAGCTGAAATGACACTATCTGTTGTTTCTCATAAAAAGAGTGGGAGACATTAAAAAAAAGTTCTCTCAGATTTTCTAAAACAGTCTCTCACAGAGCAGGCTAGCTTCGCAACTGCTACTCAGCAGAGCTTGGCATTGAACCCTTGGGTTTGTTATCTCTAAATCCCCAAAGCTGCGATTACTGGCCAGCACCACGATACCTGACGTCACAACTATTTCAAATAAAACAGTCTAGTCAACTATAAAGGTTCACCAGAAGCATTTAGAACTTAACAAATTCCTAAAGCTATGAATTGGTAACTGCGTATCTTTTTTAAAATATTTTTTTATTTACCCTTGTTTTATGTGCATTGGTGTTTTGCCTGCATGTATATCTATGTGAGGGCATCAGACCTGGGAGTTGCAGACACGTGTGAGCTGCCATGTGGGTGCGGGGATTTGAACCTGGGTCCTCTGGAAGAGCACTCAATGCCCTTAACCACTAAGCCATCCCTCTGGGCCCAGATACTGCTTATCTTAATAAGCCAATTCTTAAACATCTATTCTTGCTAGAACTTGTCACGAGGTGGTATATCTAAGATAAATCTAGTCACGGTTTGGTTTCTTTGCCTATAAAAATCCTTGGAACCAGAACTGACACACATGGAAAGAGCATGTGTTACTAAGCACCCATCGTGTGTCAAATGTTGTGGTTGGCACTTTACATGCTATCTCTTCTAACTCACTTAAGATTTAAAATTTCATTTCTGAGAGACAGAAAACAAGGATCGCACTGGGGAATAAATCTGCCAGTATCAAAAGAGAGCCAAGCTTTAAAGTCACATCTTCTACAAGCCTCCTTCCTGCAAGATGGCCCTGGCCTCTATAAACCGACACTTACTTTTCGGGCAACACAACGGAAACGTCATAATCTGTTGGCGTCAAACACCGAACTTCTGAGTAGACCCGATCTCTGAATCCTGGGAAAAGTGAATTCCCTCCCGTCAAAACAATGTTCTTAAAAAAATGTGGCTGCATTTCTTTTAAAAGAAAAAAAAAAGGGGAAAAAAAGAAGAAAGACAGCATTAGAAAATCTCCTTGTCTCTCGAAAGACTCAGCTGAGCACAAGGAGCAACCAGGGTATGTCTGGGAAACCAAACAACCTTGCCATCTATTGTTCAGATTTTGAAACTTCTCCTGGGTGCAGTGGCACACACCCATAATCCTAGCACTCAGGGACGCAGAGGCAGGCAGATCTCTGTGAGTTCAAGCCCAGGGCAGTTAAGACTACACAGAGAAACTGTCTCAAAATAAAGAAAGAGATTAAATTTCAATTTTTGTCTTCATTATTAAGGTGCACACCTATAATCCCAGCACTTGGGGAGGTGGGTGGATCTCTTAGTTCAAGGTCAGCCTGGTGTACAAAGTGAGTCCAGGATAGCCAAGGCTACACAGGGAAACCCTGGGGGCAGTTGGGGTTGTTGTTGAGACAAAGACTCACTCTAGGACAGGGTGGCCTGAAATGTAATCCTCCTGCCTCATTCTCTAGAGTACTGGGATTATAAACATGCACTACCACACCACATTTTAAGATTCATGGTGAGGCGATTACAGGTGGAGACAGTAGAGAGACCTCCCAAGTCTTTAAAACAAGATACTAAGGTGGATGAGCTACTGACTAGGAATCATACATGCACAGAGGCCATATATAAACAGCTTTCTGCAGCAGACAGACACTGAATCATAATTATCATTCTTCTCTCCTAAAACGAAGGGGGTCTTTGGCAGAGATGAAATTATAAACTTCTGTAATAAAACCACCTCCCTTGGTATTTTTAAATTGTTAGTCCAAATTTCTATTGTTGTCACACTAAAACAGATACATCCATTGCATAATCTTTACCTTTGATGGGGAAAACATTCATAATCTATAGCCTTTAAATAAAGAATCTAGGGGTGAATAAACACATTAAAGGTATGTTATGGTAAACACTAGGCATCATAAGGTGAACTAGTATTAAAAAACGTACAGAGCACAACTGGAAAACCCACCAAGAAGTAAAGGACACTGGCAATCCCACGCCTGCTGCTTCCAGTCACCAACATAAAGCTGCTTTGTATTAGCACTGTATTGAATTACATGTGTCATGACTACAACGTCACATAAATGTGAACCAGGAAATCACTTGTGAAATGTGATAGCTTTGCTGACTTTCCTTTTCACATTGTTTTTAGTGAGAAGAAAGCACATTACACATTCCTCCTAATGCCATGACTGTCCCTGATAGAGAAGGAAGAAAGGGCTGGAGTGACGGCTCAGTGGCCGAGAGAATTTACTGCTCTTCCAAGAAAATCTGAGTCAGTTCCCAGTACCCAAATCCAGCAGTTTGAAACTGCCTGTAGCCCTAGCTGCAGGGCATCGGATCCACATTTCTGGCTTCTGAGGGCACATATATGCATATGACACACACAAACTCATACAGGTGCATGCACACACTCAAATATAAACAAATAAAAGTAGTAAGGAAAGATATGAAAGCACTCTAAAACTCCAGGACTCAAGTTACTTAACTTGTACTTCAGAAGAATCCAGAAGTCTCTATGAAACACTGGAATCCACTCGTTTTGATTTTGTTATTATTTATTATTACTTTGTGTGTGCCTGAGCATACACACACACACACACACACACACACACACACACACACACACACACTCAGGATAGGAAGGGACATTCATGCTACAGAGCAAGTGCGGAGATCAGAGGACAACTCTATGACACTGGTTCTCTTCTTCCACCTTGATGTAAGTTCTCGGGAATCAATTCAGCTGTCAGGCTCATACTCAACTGGCCTGGGCCACCTAGCTGTCTATCTTATTAAAAGTAATCCTGATTGCTGGGTGTGGTGGCACACGCCTTTAATCCCAGCATTTGGGAGGCAGAAGCAGGCTGATCTCTGAGTTCGAGGCCAGCCTGGTCTACAAAGAGAGTTCCAGAGCAGCCAAGGCTACACAGAGAAACCCTGTGTGAAAAAACAAAAACAAAAACAAAATCCTGTATTTATTCCATTTATTACAGAATGAATAACTCAGTCTTATCAACTGCTAAAAAAGCAGTCCATTAAAACCTTTAAATTTCAATTGCGCAAATTTAGGTAAAACTCTCAGTGGAGCCTTGTAGTACACACCTATAATTCTAACATTCAGGGGCCTGAAGCAGAGAGATTCTGAGTTCTAGGCCAGTCTGAGCTACATAGCAAAACTGCCAAAACAAAAACAAAACCCACAGACTTATCTAAACTGAACAGAGCAATTTAATACTTAAGGAAAAATAGACTCATGCTTAAATAGATCATAATGACTTTGGCAAAAATACAATTTATGATCCAGAACATATAGGACCTGGAAAATTCTGCCAGTAACACAGGTGTCACTATCTGAAACTGCTTAAGAGGCAGCACTATGGCTTTGACTTTTCAAAACTGTTTCTCTTCAGTTGTTAACGTACCTTCTGGTAGGTTCTGAATTGAATAGACGATGGCTTCTGGGATCCCCATCTCCTGAATGCCAATGTCAGAGGGGTTAAAGAGTATTTCTGGAACGGCAAACCTCTCGTTGGCCAGGCGAAGAATCTGCTCCCCAGACTTGTACTTTCCACTCAGCACCATCTCTTCTCTTGGCTTAAAGCAAAGGAAGGTGAGGCGTTTGAGCTACCTTGCCGCGTTCATAGGACAAATAACAATTAGAAATGTGTAGAGCCAGTAGAGCAACCATCACAATGCTCAAGATTCTGAAAAGTTAGAAAAGGGTTTTCTCTCTCCTGTTGCTATCGCACACAAATAAAAACCAGCTCACGAGGCAGAGGCAGGGGTTTCTCTGTGAACTTGAGGTCAGCCTGGGCTGCATAGTGAGTTCCAGGATAGGTGGGGGGGGGGGGTGGCTGTCAAACCAAACCAAACAAAACAAAACAAAAAGAACAAAACCCAGTGCTGCTATGGCTATCCCATATATCAATATAATTGTTTCCTTAATAGATATGTGGTTCTCCACAACCTAGAGCATTTATCACACGGCCACTACTTAATACAGCACACACTACCTAATATATGATAGGCATTCAACATATTCCTGAACAATGGCATGCAAAGTGACACACTGCCATTAACCGCATTAGACATTTTATGTACATTATCCCACAAGGCTCACATAACACTAAGACAGACATACTCTCATTTCACTCATGACATAATTAGGCTCAGGAAGGTCCTGACTTACTCAAGGTGTATCATACTGGAAACACTCTCTTACGTCATAACCTGGATATGAACAATTCAGCTTGCTGTCATTTGGGGAACACTCATCATGTAAATGTTAAATAAAACTTTCCAGATAATTATACAACATCGCTGGGAAAACAAGGGAGGTCTAAATGTAAGTCCCTTCTGACCCAATAAATAATTGCTGTAGTAAGACAATAGCATTACTCTACATAGAAGTATTGTTCTGCCTTAAGTGGAATGGAAAATGTCTCTGTACACCACAAAATTACTTACAGCTGACACTAAGCCTGGAATAGTGTACATACCTGTAGTGCCAACATTTGGAAAGGTGAATCACGAGGACTGTGCGAGTCTGAGGCCAGCCTGGGCTACAATATGAGACCCTGTTCAAAGCAAATGGAAACTAAACACACACACACACACACACACACACACACACACACACACACAATTTAGCTTAAAAGTTCAAAGAATAATTCATTTGTTGTGTCAATACTGGAAAACTACCTGACGCTGATACAGACTGAAAGACATTAAAGGTTTTCAGCTGTGTTAAAACCCTGATTTACAGATTTACAGGACTAAATATCCAGCCAGGAGGAAGAGCCAGCACTTGGTGTCCTTGCTGAATGCCAACTCTAGTGCCATTAGTCATTAATATGTAATCTGTAAGTCTCTGTTTTCAAGGGTATAATTCCAAATCCTTTTTTTTTTTTTTTTTTTTAGAATAGACAAACGAAGGGATTTAGAAGGCTGTGGAGAGCTGGTCAGTACACTCCATGACTTCCTGAATGGCCCCACTTTTTATATTTATTTAGAGTAGCACTGAAGAAACCATCAGCTACTTTACATGTGTCATAATGGGTCTGCAGAAAGTGGTAATGGCTAAAGATAACAGGATATTCTCAATTTAGGTCTGACCGGTTACACTTCAGCCGGCATCCTCGTTCTGAGAAGAGAGAAAATAAGAAGTTCTGCTGTTTGTCACCAGTGATAATACAGACTCTATTTCTCTCTATATGCTATTGTTCCTTCTACCAGCAGGAGAAAAGGCTTCAGATTTCCAAATATTCTCGACTAATGCATCTCAATTCAAATTAACAATAGCCTAAGTGGCTGGGTGCCATGGCATATGCCTTTAATCCCAGCACTTGGGAGGCAGAGGCAGATCTCTGTGAGTTCGAGGCCAGCCTGGTCTACAGAGTGACTCCAGGACAGCCAGGACTACACAGAGAAACCCTGTTCCAAAAAACAAAACAAAACAAAAACCCCCAAACCCAAATGCCCATTAAGCAGCTTGATGCTACTTTACAAATAAATTGCCACGCCTTTTCAAATCTGTTGTTCATCGCTTCATAGTCTTTTTAAACTATATAAAACTAGGTTAGTGATGTACTCTAAACAGATTGAAAGTGTGCATACTTTTCTACTGTTTCTTATTAAACATTACATTTTGTGCTGGATCCATGGTAATCCTACAGCTTTACTTTGTTTTCATTACGGTTTACTATATGAATACATTAAACTTACCTTCCTTATAGTAGAGACTTGGGCTGCTGCCAATTTTCTGTCATTCTAAATGAACATTATCATGTCTCCTTACATTTCTGAGTGGAATTTTGTGGTTATTGTTGCTGCTGGTGGTTTTTCAAGACAGAGTTTCTCTGTCCTGGGCTCAATTTGTAGACCAGGCTGGCCTTGAACTCACAAAACCCACCAGCCTCTGCCTCCAGAGAGCTGGGATTAAAGGCGTGTGACATGACAGCCGAGCTGAAAATTTTAATTTCCCAATAGTCTTTATCAAGCCAGTAACCAGAAGGTCAAACTCTATATTTACCAAATATAGACCTGTCTTTTCCTGAGCTGATCAAAGACAAGGGGAAATTACATTGGCATTAAAGATAAACTGCTTCTTAACACGTGGACCATGCAATGGGGTTTGTCCTTCACAGCGATCTTAGTGAGAAGCTTACTAATAAATGCATCTACTTGTGCCTACAGAAATGGCTACAAGGAAGGCAGTCACTGGAAGACCCTGGCAAGCCAGCTGGATGTGAAATGCCTTGCAAATGTGGCCGAGGCTGTCACGTGAGAAGATGAAGATTAGAAGATAATGCGAAGGGTCTTGTTTTTAACTGCTGTGGAGGGCCTGGATAGCTCAGCAGGTAAGAGCACTGGCTGTTCTTCTACTAAAGGACCTAGGTTCAATTCTCAGCACCTGCTCAAGGCTCACAACTGTTTATATTTCCAGTACCAGGGGATCTGACATCCCCATAGAGCATATGCTTGGTGTGTAGACATACACGCACACAAAATACCCATACACAGAAAAAAAAAAAGGCATTAAAAAATTACCTTACAAAAGCCCTTTTTAATTGTACTGAAGTCAGGCAAAACGTAGTCAACCATCACTGTATTGTCTTCCCCTTTTAACCTGAAAGACAAGACAGAGACCTGTAAAGCTGTGTGATTATTAACATTACCTGAGAATCAGTTTTCCACCTGAAGGGCAGCATTATGCATACTTGGCAATATCCATGTCTCTGTAGAAATCCTGAGACACGTAGCACACGTCTTCCTTCACTTGATTAATCACGTGGGTCTCATCCATAACATGCAGCTGCCTAAGAGAAACAACGTAACATAACATGAGGCCAGGGAGACATTTCTATACGTCATGGCACTTGCCTCCAAGCCGGATGAGCTGGGTTTGGACCTACAAGTTGGAAGGAGACTCAACTTCCACAAGCTGTCCTCTGATCTGCACGCAGCACACACGTGCACACCAGCCCTCCACACACAAGATGAGAAGCAATTGAGCATAACCGTAAAGTAGCATTTCAATTATTTTTAAATAATGATTTTTATTTTATGTATGTGTACTTTGCTTGCATGTATGCCTGTTCACTTGTGTGCAGTGTCCACAAGCCCAGACAAAGGTGCTGGAAGTAGAGTAATGAAAAGTTGTTAGCCTACATGTGGGTGCTGGGAACCAAACCAGGCTCCTCTGGATGAGCGGCCAGTGCTCTTAACCACTGAGGCACCTCTCCAGCACAAAACTCATTTTTCTAGGGTGGGCAAACACACACACACACACACATACACACACACACACACACACCAAACAATCCAGAATTACATTTTCAATAAAAATGTTCTTCATGAGGGCTGGAGAGATGGCTCAGTGATTAAGAGCAGTGGCTGCTCTTCCAGAGGACAAATGTTCAATTCCCAGCACCCACATGGTGGCTCACAACTATCTGTAACTTCTTTTCTAGGAGATCTAACACCCTCAAACACATGCAAGCAGGAAAAACACCAATGTACATAAAACTAAATAAATCATTAAAAAAAAGAATGAAAGCATTTTTTAAAAATGATCTTTATGGCCAGGTTTGGTAGCACAAATCTGTAATCCCAGCACTCAGAGAGGCACAGGCAAGCAGATCTCTGTATGTTCGAGGACAACCTAGTCACAAAGTGAATCCAGGACAGCCAAGACTACACAGAGAAACCCTGTCTTGAAAAAACAAAGCAACCAACCAACAAACAAACACAAAAAAGGTCTTTATGAAAAAATCAAAATATAAGTTTATGGTGTGTGTATGAGCATTCAAACAGTTTCACACTGTTGTCTGAGTCAGCAGAATTAACTATGTAGCCCAGGCTGGCCGTGAAGTCATGGAAATCATCCTGCCTCAATCTTTTGAGTGCTAGTGTTACAGGTGTAATCTGCCATACCCAGTTTGAAATATTAACTTCTTGAATGTGCAAAACAAGCCTTAACTTTACAAAATATTCTCACTTTTGTTGCAAGATGTCCAATCCCATTGTAAACCCCAAAATTATGAACTGTAAAAACCTGTTTCTAATTGTGGCATGGCTCACTCTTTGATCCTAGAGCTTCCTGTTTACTGTAAACAAGTACTTGTGGTGCAGGCATAAGGTTATTGTGTAATTCAAATGCTGATTTCTGTAGCCCCCATATCTGGTTGCAATCCCTGTTCTGAGAATCTCCTGTTTTAATGTTGGATAAACTCTGCTCCCCAACTATCCCCCTTACATGCCAATAAAGCAGCTTCCAGCCAGGCACTGAGCAGGGGAGAGTAGGGCTGGACTTCTGTCAGCCAGGAGGAAGAGTGAGGAGGAAGCAGAGGACTCAGCCTCAGGCAGAGGTGCAGGAGAGATGGAGAAGATTCAGCTGGAACACAGAAAGAACTAAAATGCAAGTAACTTGGAGATTTTGACAAAGATGGAGTCAGGATAACGTGGAGGGTTAACAACAGCCTTAAACTGCTCCAGATTGTGAAAGCTTTATAAACAAATATAAGAGTCTCAATTGGCTGGTCGTGGTGGTGCTCAGGAGGCAGGGCCAGGCAGATTTCTTTGAGTTCGAGGCCAGCCTGGTGTACAAAGCGAGTCCAGGACAGCCAAGGCTACACAGAGAAACCCTGTCTCAAAACAACAACAACAACAACAACAAAATAAATAAATTAATTAAATTAAATAAATATAACTGTAACACTTGTGGTGTGACTCAGCTCTAAAGCACACCTTTAATCCAAGCTTTCTGCAAACAGGATTAAATAAAGTTAACCCAGGCAGAGCAAGCAACCAGATTGACAGGAATTGACCATGGGTTGGGGGAGGGGGCAATACATGGAGAAAGGAAGTCCAGAGGACAAATAGAGAAGAAATACGCACAGGAAGTAGAAAGGAGGGACTTAAGACACTTAAGACACGGCACTTAAGACAGCATGGAGACATTGTCTGAGTAGGAAGGTCAGCTGGTGCTGTCTTCTGCCTCTCTGAGCTAGGTTTTCACCCAGCACCTGGCTCCTGAGTCTTTATTGGTAAAATAAAAAATCTGGGATTTTTATTCATTATAACAACACAGTGTGAGCCAGGCGTGGTAGCGCACACCTTTAATCCCAGCACTCGGGAGGCAGGGGCAGGTGGATCGCTGTGAGTTTGAGGCCAGCCTGGTCTACAAAGTGAGTCTAGGACAGCCAAGGTTACACAAAGAAACCTTGTCTTGAAAAACCAAAAAACAAAACAAAACAAAAAACAACACAACAACAACAACACAGTTTGATTATTACATTACATCTGTACACTGTTCCTTAAAGAGCAGATGTCAGTTCGGCTACAGAGAAGGGAATTCAAAACAGGTGTTAGTTACATGGTCTTATCTGACCAAGGAGTAAACTGTCCCTCAGTCAGTCTCAGTAGACTCTCACTAGAATGTCTTCACTCTTGTCATTGTCTTTTCTGATTAGCAAGTATATTAATCCGCATACAATACACAGAATATAAACAGTTTGAGGAGTATATTAAAGAAAACACAAAAAACAGGAATCTTTTTTAATGAGGTCATTTCCTTTCAATATTTTTCTTTGCACATGGACTTTATTATATGCTACATTTATATTTTCAATTAAATATTATTCCTTAAACATTTTCCTATGCAATTATTCTTTGCTGTTGTTTGTCGTTTTTAGACAGGTTCTTACTATGTAGGCCCTAGAACTCACTGTATAGACCAGACTGGTCAGACTCACAGATTCACCTACCTGCCTCTGCCTCCTGAGTGCTGGGTCTAAGGACATGCAACATCATGCCCCGCTACATTATTATTGTTTTAAATGTAGGGTTTTTATTTTTACTGCAATATAGTCAATAAAATTAATCTACTAAGGTCTATTTACTAATGTTCCTTAGTTTGGAAGTTTAGTTCAGGAAAAGAAGCTTACATGTTAATTAATAATTATAGACAGGTTTGAGGCACAATCTACCAGCCGAGTTATTTCACACTCAGTCTGTTCATATATGAAAAGGCACTAAAGGTCCCCTTTTTCTCTGTGAAATAAGTGCCCACAATAGGATCTGTAAAGTTTTTACGATAGTCTTTGTAGTTAATGAACTTTTAAAACTTGCTTTCTTCCTTTGCTTTAAACAAGCATTATAGGCTAATTTCACCTTGTCACCTTCATACCACTGAGATGGGAAGCTGGCTATGTCAGTTCTCAGGTGGCAAGAGGAAGATTCGTGTCAGTTCCAGAGATTACACGTGAACGGAGCCTAAGAGTCAGTAAAGCATGGGTATTCTTATCCCGGCTTCCCTCACTGTTTATTCCTACTCTGAGATATTGAGTGTCCCATGGTTTAACGTGGTTTCCACTCACGGAAACGTGGCTCAGTCAGTGAGAAGGTCCACACAACCAATCTGCAGCAGCGTCTTTGGAGTGACCCACTAATGTGCACTGTAAAGGCGCATTATAAAAAGGCACTTAAGACACTATTTTCTCCAGCGGGTCCCATGAGAATCATCTGTCTGCGTTCATTCACCTTCCAAGTCCCTAAATAAACCATTAACTAAACTGAAGCTGTGATCACTGCAGGAAGCTAACATGTTCTTATGGCTGGGTAGTCTCCATTTGTATCCTTTCAGCTTTAAATTTCTATGCATTTTGTATTTGTTCCCACCCTGAGAAATCACTGAAATAACTCTCTAGCAAGGAACTATTCTTCAGGGGTCAGACGAGCACTCTTACTCTAATCATGCAGGGAACAGATATATGTGCTACCGTTGGACCTGGACCGCCCCTAAGACCCAACTGTTACAGGCTTGGTGCTCCGGAAGATGGAGCCTGGCGGAAGGAAGTAGGGTCACTGAGAACATGGCCTTCAAAGGGATGCTAGGACCATCCCCTTCCTGCTCCCTCTGTGCCAACAAGCCACCAGTCTTCAGCCATCAGGCCTCCTTTACCAAGTGCTCAGGACATGAGCTATTATTCTGTTGCCAATGGCCTAACGCTGTTCGTAGAGCCAAGCCCCATGCAGCCAACCTCTGGGAATGAAAGATAAAATGGACTTCCCCTGACTGAGCTCGTTACCTTGCACATCTTTGTAGACTAACTCAAAGCTGACCAACACAGTGTGGTGCATCTGCTTCCATTTGTTTCTAGGATTTATGGCTACCTCGGTTGTTTGTGTTTCTGAGGCTTTTCTATTTGTACAAGCTGTCAAAATCTATCCTGAGGACTATGGCTCAGTGAGTGGACAAAGATGCTTGCTGTGCAAACCCTACGGCCTGAGATCAATTTGAGATGACAATTAAAGGTAGGAGAGAATCACTCCATAAAGCTGTCCTCTGACCTCTCTCACACACATATACACTGCACACACATACACACACACACACACACACACACACACACACACACACACTCACACACCCCAAAATAAAAAACAAACCACATATCCTGTGAGCGGTGACGAGAGCCTGGGAAGGGTGCGTAGGAGGGGGAGAGAAGACAATGGATGTCGTGGTGCTCTTGGGTAGGGGAGGACCTGCTAATGCTCTATAGAACAGTAGGTCAACTACATTTCAAAACACTTGCATTTTCTTTTGTTGTTGTTGTTTTTCAAGACAGGGTTTCTCTGTGTAGCCTTGACTATCCTGGACTCTCTTTATAGACCACTCTGGCCTCAAACTCACAGCAATCCGCCTGCCTCTGCCTCCCAAGTGCTAGGATTAAAGGCGTGAGCCACCACTGCCCAGCAAAACTTACATTTTCTAAAACAATTAGTAAAGATTTTGAAAATTGGTGTTGGAAAGATGGCTCAGAGGTTAAGAGCACTGTCTGCTCCTCCAGAGGTCCTGAGTTCAATTCCCAGCAACCACACAGTGGCTCACAACCATATATACAGGGATCTGATGCCCTCTTCTGGCATACAGGTGTACATGTAGATAGAGTACTCATATACATAAAAATAAATAATAAATAAGTAAAAAAAGAAAGAAAAGCTGGGCTTGGAGGCACACGCCTGTAATCCTAGCACTTGGGAGGCCAAGGCAGGATCACGGTGAGTTCGAGGCCAGCCTGGTCTACAAACTGAGTCCAGGACAGCCAAGGCTACAGAGAAACCCGTCTCAACTCCCCTACAAAAAAAAGATTTTGATATCCTAATTATCCTAATCTGAGATATAGATAGATAGATAATGATATATAATCTTATACATGTATCAAAATAATCACATTGTACCCACTGATTATGTATAACTACTTTATATGTATTTAAAGATTTAATAACATATACATTTTTAAATGTCATTTAAATTTATTTTTATTTATTATGTTGTGTGTATGTGCATACACACACAAGTGTGCCATGGCATAGGTATCAGAGAGTAACTTTGTGAAATTGGTTCTCTCCTTCCATCACTTGGTCTTGGGAATCAAACTCAGGTTATCAGACTTTTAAGCAAGCACCTTTACCACCTGAGCCATCTTGCCAGCCCAAAATAAATTAAAAACAAAAAACAAAAACAAAAAACCCACACATACAAACAAAAAACTTACCCTGTTCTTGTGATTCAACTATTTTCCTTCTTTCTTTCTCTCTCCCTCCCTCCTCCCTCCCTCCCTCCCTCTCCTCTTCCTCCTCTTCCTCCTTCAGCCCCTCTTAGCCCCCTCCCCCCCTTCTCTCTTGGTTTTTTCAAGATAGGGTTTGGCTGGTCTCAGACCAACAAATAGACCTGCTCTGCTGCCTGCCCCGCCCCCCCCCAGGGCCGGGATTAAAGGCATGTGCCACCACACCCAGCTCAACTATTTTCTTGTTACATAGAAAATAGTTTATTTTTAAATTTCTTATTGCGTCATACATTCATGATTTGTATACCTTACTGTATGCTTTTATTCAAAATTTTTGAAGTTGTTAATAAGAAAATCTATACTTTGAATACTTTGTTACTTTTGCTTCAAATACTTTTATATCTGTATTTATTCTTTAAAGTCTTTTGCTGGGTGGTGATGGCACACACCTTTAATCCCAGCAGAAGAGGCAGAGGTAGGCAGATCTCTGTGAGTTCGAGGCCAGCCTGGTCTACAAAGAGAGTCCATAACAGCCAGGGCTCTGTTGTTACACAGAGAAACCCTGTCTCAAAACAAAAAGCAAAAAACAAAAACAAAAACAAAAAATAAATAAATGCAGTCTTTTGTAGAGGAAGGAGTTGAGAATTCACAGCTTGCCTGGACTACTGACCGAGTTCCAGGGCAATCTAAGCAACTCAGCAGTCGCCTGCTACAAAGTAAAAAGAGGCTAACTGATCAGTTCCAGGACTACCAGCGCTGTAGTTAGCTTCTGTCTCCTGTCCCTCCTTCTGAAATAAGGTCAGCAGTGACAGGAGAAAAGGATGCTATTCTTTCTTTTTTTACTTACCATATAAGTGTGACTCTGTAACCCAAAGCTAATATTGAACTCTTGATTCTTCTGCTTTAGCCTTCCAAGCACTGGTAGTATAGGTATATGCCACTGTGCCCAGCCCGGTTAGTTGTTTTTATTATTATTATTATTATTATTATTATTATTATTATTATTATTATTATTATTATTATTATTATTCACAGTGTTCTGCCTGCATGTACACTTGCACATCAGAAGAGGACACCAGATCCCATATAGATAGTTGTGAGCCACCATGTGACTCTGGAAGAGTAATCAGTGCTCTTAACCTCTGAGCCATCTTTCTAGCCCCAGCCCTGTTAGTCTTAAGTCCTTAGTTGGCTTAACCTTTTCTCTCTTCCCAATGTGCTTCTTTTCACCTTACTGGAGAAGAGAATTAAATACTGCAGGATACTGAAATCAAGCCCAACTGACAACAGTCCAGAGCATTTATATAATCACAATGTTTTGAATTTTTAGACTTAGACTTTAAGCAAGGGCAGACAAACTGAAGCACAGCAAAAGTAGCACACAGATGTTATAAGCTTGGTACTGATGAAGAATCAGAGTACTGTGCTTATGGGAGACATCACCCTCCAGCTGGGTGTATGGGGCCTCATCCTCCCCAAGTTCAAAGCCAAGTGTTACCTGTAGGATATGATCTCTTTTAGATGGTTCGTTAGGAGTTTTCCGCCCACATTTATCCTAAAAGAAAAGAATTCAACTTAGGTTCAGTTATCACACATTTCATCCTAAGAAATAACATGGGACTGACATAAAATGAGAGATTAAATAAAAATTAAATGTAGCTCACCGAATAATCGCTTCTTTTTTCTTTTTGCTTCTGCAGTAGGGAACTATGTGTGTGAAGGAATAGCCACTATCTACAATGATGCAGCATAATTCGGAAGGATTATCTCGGAAATACCTGTGTGCACTAAGAGCACCGGCTGTTAAAAGGATGATGAGGAAAAGAATGAATACATTAAAATATATTGTCATTTTAAAACAATAAAAAAGTAGCAAACTAAGGCAAAAACAGAAACATTAACAAAAAAAGATGTCTTTAAGCCAAGTGTGGTAGCACACACCTTTAGTCCCAGCACTGGGGAGGCAGAGGCAGGCAGATCTCTGAGTTCCAGGGCAGCAAGGGCTATGCAGACAGACTGTCTAAAAACAAACACACAACAACAATAAAACCACACAAACAACAAAAAAGCCTTTAATTTTAAAAAAAGTTGTTAACTCTTGAAAGTATTTCTGGCTGTCTTTTAGATTTTATTTTTAAGTATGTATATGTGTCTGTGTGTGTGCACATGAGCGCAGGTGCCTGGAGAGGCCAGGGCACTGACTTACGAGTGCTTGTAGTTACGTCACGTGGGGGCGGGAAGCAAAGCTGGGTCCTCTGTGAGAGCAGCAGATGCTCAGCCATCTCTCCAGTCCCTTTCTAGCTGTCTTAAGATCTCAGTGTTTAAACTCTTAAAAGTCACACTTATATGGTAAGTAAAAAAAGAAAGAATAGCATCCTTTTCTCCTGTCACTGCTGACTTTAGTTTGAAAGGAGGGACAGGAGACAGAAGCTAACTACAGCGCTGGTAGTCCTGGAACTGAGCAGTTAGCCTCTTTTTACTTTGTAGCAGGCGACCACTGAGTTGCTTAGATTGTCCTGGAACTCGGTCAGTAGTCCAGGCAAGCTGTGAATTCTCCATCCTCCTGCCCCAGCCTCCCCAGCTGCCAGAACTATGGGCCTGTGTCACTAGCCAAACTAAAGTTCTATGCTTAAAATAACAATTCTGTGTTTTACTTCCTTCAGACCTAAAAACTGCCATCTTTACCCCACTCATAACCACACTCATATTTAATGTCATAAACGCTTTTCACTTACCATTTACTCTTAATACTGCTTGGAACTGATATTCTTCAAATAGAATTTCATTCATTGACTCTTGAATTGAAGTGAAGTTAAAGTATGGCTCTGTTATAATAATATTAGTATCTAAAAAATCGACCTAGGGGAGAAAAAAACCCAAAGTTCTATCATCTATAGTGATTATAATCAAGTTTGTTTTATGTATTTGTGTGTGTTTATAATAAACAAGATTATCTAATCCTCATTTAACACTACTGATTCTAATCTTCATTTAATGCATAAATGGAGTCATAGAAAACTGAGTACATTACCCACGTTCATAGACTCGCTTAGAGCCATAGCTAGGATTTGAACCCAGAAAGTCCAGCCACATCCTCAACTTGATAAGATAAAATTTAACATGAATGGCCAAACTGTCAAACTGTGAACGACAAAGTAAGGGCTGAGTCCACCCAAGCAGTGAAGCCGCTGCCCCTGTTACAAGCAGGAAAGGACAAGAAGCTCCCCAAGGCCTTCCTGGAGAACTGTGATGTGCAGAAAACTCCAAGTACACATGGAGCCTTGTCTGGTCTCTTCTTTGCCTTTTCTGTGTTGGCAATTCCAAGTTCAGGTTTGGGACCCAGGACACTGCTCGCCCCCTGTGGCCCCTATGTACTCGTGAATGTGCTCTGACAGTGTCCACAAGCTTAGCCAGGGCTCCTTGTCTCCCATGGTGCAGCTCTTCCTGCCGACTAGATGACGCCTCAGCCTCATTTTTGCCTTGGGCTTCTTTCCTTTTAACACCATGGGTCACTGGAGGAGATTTGTCCCATATTTTTGACCATCCTCTCAGTTTATCTATAGTTACATTACAGTTGTTAAAAAAAAATAAAATAAAATTTGGGGTTGGAGAGATGGCTCAGCAGTTGTTCTTCCAAAGAACCCAGGTTCGAATCCCAGCCAGGGGCTCTGACATCCTCTTTAGCCTCTATGGGTACTACCTGCCTATAGTGCGTAGACATATGTGCAGGGGAAACACCCAAACACATAAAGTAACAATAAATAAATCTAAAGAAAAGAATCAATTCTCAGGGACGGGAGAAATGGAGCAGTGGTTGGGTGCTGAGGACTGGACTTCCGTTCTCAGCAACCACATCAGACAGTTCACACAACCCTCTGTAACTTCAGCTTCAGAGGATCCAACACTTCCTGTGGCCTCTGTGGGCACCTGCACACACATGGCACACACTCATAGTCACACACACACACACACACACACACACACACACACTCTTACAGACACATGCACACACATGGCATACACTCATATTCACACACACACACACACACTTACAGACACATGCACACACATGGCATACACTCATATTCACACACACACACACACACACACACTTACAGACACATGCACACACATGGCACACACTCATATTCACACACACACACACACACACACACACACTCTTACAGACACATGCACACACATGGCATACACTCATATTCACACACACACACACACACACTCTTACAGACACATGCACACACATGGCATACACTCATATTCACACACACACACACACACTTACAGACACATGCACACACATGGCATACACTCATATTCTCACACACACACACACACACACACACACTTACAGACACATGCACACACATGGCATACACTCATATTCACACACACACACTTACAGACACATGCACACACATGGCATACACTCATATTCACACACACACACACACTTACAGACACATGCACACACATGGCATACACTCATATTCTCACACACACACACACACACACACACACACACACACACACTTACAGACACATGCACACACATGGCATACACTCATATTCACACACACACACACACTTACAGACACATGCACACACATGGCATACACTCATATTCACACACACACACACACACACACACACACACTTACAGACACATGCACACACATGGCATACACTCATATTCACATACACACACACAGACACACACACTTACAGACACATGCACACACATGGCATACACTCACACAGACACACACACATAAATACTGTGTTTTTCGGACCATAAGGCATCTTCCCCCCTCCCCCAAAGTGGTGGTGGAGGAATTAGGGTGCGCCTTATGGTTCGATTGCTTTTTTTTTTTTTTTTACTGTTTTTCTTGTTTTACTGCCCTAAAAACTGGGTGTGTCTTATGGTCAGGTGTGTCTTACAGTCCAAAAAATACAGTGAATTCTTTTCTAAAGATCATTTTTAGCTGGGCACAGTGGTGCACATCTGTAATCCCAGCACTCTGAGAGGCAGAGGCAGGCAGATCTCTGTCAGTCCGAGCCCAGCCTGGTCTACAAAGCGAGCCAAGGCTACACAGAGAAACCCTGTCTCAAAAGAAAAACTTTTTAAAAATCCATAAAATTTTTGCAAGAACTACATATTCAGATGTACAGGCAAACGTATCTTTTTGTAACATAAAAGGGGTATGGGGGGCTGGAGAGATGGCTCAGAGGTTAAGAACACTAACTGCTCTTCCAGAGGTCCTGAGTTCAATTCCCAACAACCGCATGGTGGCTCACAAGCATTTATAATGTGATCTGGTGCCCTCTTCCGGTGTCCAGGTGTATATGCAGGCAGAGCACTATATACATAACAATAAATAAATATATTTTTTAAAGGGTATGGAACATGTCTGGTTAATAGTCAAAATATCGGGCTGAGGATGTAGTTGAATGATGGAGGAATGACCCAGCACACAAAAATGTCATGGGTTTGATTTAGCACAGGGAAAAGAACAGTAAAAACAAGAAGTAAAAAAATAGTAATTTTTGTTTGTTTGTTTTTCAAGACAGGGTCTCTCTGTGTAGCCTTGGCTGTCCTAGACTTGCTTTGTAGATCAGGCTGGCCTCGAACTCACAGTGATCCGCCTGCCTCTGCCTCCCGAGTGCTGGGATTAAAGGCATGTGCCACTATACCTGGCTAAGAAGTAAAAATTTAATACTGACTTTCACATAGGTTATCTGCACTCCACTTAGTTTTTGACCTGGAGTTTTTATTTACTTGTATTTTGTAAGTATTTCCAAGATCATACTAAAGGCATATATATATATATCTTTTATACCAGCACTCAGAAGGCAAATTTTGAGGCCAGTCAGTTCTATGAAGCAAAGTTCAAGCCCAGCCAGGTCTACATAGTAAGACCCTTTTCCCAAAAATAAATAAATAAAATCTAGAAAAATCTATATCCAAGCACCTTATATATATATAAGTTTATAAATGTTAACATGAAAGTTTGTGAATGTAAATCCTATATTTTATTTAAATAAAGACACAGAAATAGATTTTAATACATACTCTAACTTGTTACCTGATACATTTCTTTTCCAAAAAGATAATCCCAAACTTGCCGTTGGACATCCCAATTCACCAAGTAGCCCTAAAATAAAAAAAAATAATAATAATAGTAATAATATAAAATTAAAAACCTTAATTATCAAGAATATTTTAATAATTTTTAAACATAAGATTAAAGGTGAAAGCCGGTAGAGGCAGGCGGAGCTCTGGGGATTCGAGGCCAGCCTGGTCTACAAAGTGAGTCCAGGACAGCCAAGGCTACACAGAGAAACCCTGTCTCAAGAAACCAAAAAGATTAAGGTAGAGATGGTTCAGGGAGTGAAGGAGCTCGCCTCCCAAGCCTGGTGACCTGAGTTCCATCCCCGAAGGGACATAAAGATGAAAGTGGAGAAGCAACTCCCGAGGCTGTCTTGGTGTCTTCTGGTCACCACACACAAGTTGCATGGGTCAGTGCTCATATCACACATGCACAACATAAAAAGGAAAATCAGGTTAACATGCTCTAAATCACTGGCTTTCTATCTCTGAATGGTAAACATTTCCTACATAATGCTGTACAATTGTCAAATCGATTATAGATGGGTCGTTCTTTTAAACATTCAAAAGCACACAGGGAACAGTAACTAAGATGCCAATGGTTCAATAGCACGCCAACATATAGAGCATGAATACCATCTAGTTTTAATTCAACTAAAATCCAGTATTCTAATGAGTAGCTAAATTGTGGCTATTGTTACTAAAACAATATAATTTTTTTTAAACAATTTAATTTCAATTCCATTTTGTTTGTTTTTTGAAACAGGATTTCTCTGTGCAGCCTTGGCTGTCTCGGACTCGCTTTGTAGAGCAGGCTGGCTTCAAACTCAGGATCTGCCTCCCCCAGTGCTGGGATTAAAGGTGTGCCCTACTGCTGCCCAGTCATTTTAATTAGATCTTAATTACAACTGAAACAAACTTTCCTTAGACATCTACAAACATTTCCACTTGTGCCCTATAGCTTCAGCCCCAGGGGCAGCTGCCACCTCTGAGCTCTGCCAGCATCCACCTCACTCATGTGCACATGCATGCATGAATACATACTTACATGCATACACACACATCACACACACACACACATCACACAGGCGCAACTAAAAATATCGTTAAGTGTAGGTTTATAGGGCTGGAGAGGCGACTTGTTGGCTCAAGGTGCTTACTGTCCAAGCCTGACAATGCAAATCTGATCCCCAGAACCTGCGGCAGCTCACACACCTTTAATCCCAGCACCCCTATTGGAGAGACGAGAGGGGGAGTCAGGAGAATCTCCTGAAAGCCGGAGCGTCAGCTAGCCTAGAATACACAGCACAGTGGCAGAGACAAGCCCCTGCTCCAACAGTATAGAAAGGGACAACTCTGGAAAACACCCCACGCCCATCCACACAATTATAGGTTTATACTATCAGAAATGAAACATAATTGGGATTACCTTTTGGAAAGGAAGGATGTAAAAGAGTCCTGAAGGGTCTTTTATCTCATCAATCTGGTTAGCAGTAAATGTTTTAAGACGAGCCGTTTTTGATCTGAACTGACAATTGGGAATAACCCTAGATGGAAAGAAATAAAGAATCACCTTCCAAATACTTAGTTGATAAAAAGTACTAGTACTTGGGCTGGAGAGATGGCTCAGCCATTAAAGGCTAGGCTCACAACCAAAATAAAAAGTACTAGCACTGAGCCAGGCACCCTGGCGCACACCTGTAATCCAGGCACTCAGGGAGGCAGAAGGAGGAGGAGCTCTGTGAGTTCGAGGCCAGCCTGGTCTGCTAGAAGACTATTGTACTCACGTTTCTCACTGTTCCTGAGTAACAACTATAACAGTGCCCTTGGCTCGCTGAGTGTAAGGAACTGCTGCTAACAGGCTCTGCACTGAACCCTTGTCTTTCCCAACAGATCTTAAAGAACCCTTGGGTGGACGTGGTCTGGCTATTGTATGGAGGATGGCCAGAGCTGAGTTTTTCTTTTTTTCTTTCTTCTTCTTCTTCTTCTTTTTTTTTTGTTTTGTTTTGTTTTTGTTTTTGTTTTTGTTTTTTTTGTTTTTGAGACAAGGTTTCTCTGTGTATCCTTGGCTGTCCTAGACTCACTTTGTAGACCAGGCTGGCCAGGAACTCACAGTGATCCGCCTACCTCTGCCTCCCGAGTGCTGGCATTAAAGATGTGCACCAACACGCCCGACCTTGGGTTTTTCCTTTTCTCCTTTTTATTCTCACTTATTTGGAAAGTAAGCAAACAAAAGCTTATTGAGAATTAAAGAAGCCAGGCGTGAAGGTTCATGCCTTTAAAACCAGCACTTGGGAGGCAGAGGCAGGCAGATGGCTCTGAGTTCCATGGTTGGGAGCCACCATGTGGCTTCTGGGAATCGAACTCAAGGACCTCTGGAAGAGCAGACAGTGCTCTTAACCACTGAGCCATCTCTCCAGCCCTAAAGTAGACGTCCTTAATAAAGTTAAGGTTCAAAATTTTGGCACACAAGCTTCCAAGAAGCTTGATTCTTAATCACCACCAGTATGCCACCGAGTGCAAAATTAAGAACTACTTTAAATTTTTGTTTTGTTTGCTTTTTATTTTCTATGGTTTTGCTCTGTGAGACAGGGTCTCACTATGGAGCTCTGTGAGGCCTGGAACTTGATATGTAGACCAGGCCGGCCTCGAACTGCCTCCCCAGTGCAGGGATTAAAGGTATGCTCCATTGTGCCAGGCAGACACTACCTTTAACGATGGATGCTGACCTCCACCAGCGAACAACATAGACAGGAAGACAAATCGCAGACGTTATCATACATGTATGCATACACTCATACACACAACATGATATTGTGATAACCCAATAAAAGGTTGTGCCAGGCTGGAGAGATGGTTCAGTGGTTACAAGCACCGGCTGCTCTTCCAGAGGACCCGGGTTCAATTGCCAGCAACCACACGGCAGCTCACAACTGTAACTCCAGTTTCAGGGAATCTGACAGCCTTACACCAATGCACATGAAATAAAATTAAATAAATTTTTTTAAAAAGGTTGTGCTAATTCTCACTTACTATACACTGTCAACATTTTTCTGCCTGTTTAAATGTTCTTGAAAGGCATGATTTTAAAATCACCACAGGCCAGGCCCGCGTTATATTGCCTGTCATCCCAGATATTTGGGCATCAGAGGCAAGACCATCACTTGAGCCAGGAGTTAAAAACTGGCCTGGTCAACACAGGGAGATTCTGTCTCTTAGAAGAAACTGGTGTGGAGCCGGGCGTGGTGGTGCACACCTTTAATCCCAGCACTTGGGAGGCCGAGGCAGGGGGATCTCTGTGATTCGAGGCCAGCCTGGTCTACAAAGCGAGTCTAGGACAGCCAAGGCTATACACAGAGAAACTCTTGTCTCAAAAATCAAAAAAAAAGAGGAGGAGAAGGAGGAAGAACTGGTGTGGCTCGGTTGTAAAGCACACCACAGAAATGCCATGCATTTGAGGCCTGCCTAGGCTACACAGTGAAGTCTAGGGAAGCTCAGGCCACAGTGTGAGACCCTGGCTCTATAACGAACTACAAGAGGGAGAAGGCTATGGTTCAGGGGTACAGCAACTGCCTAGCTCCTGCTAAGCCCTGGATTCGTTCTCTGGCACACTAAAGACAAAACAAATGGCCGTGAGTGATGGTGCATGCCTCTAATCCCAGGTGGCAGGCAGAGGCAGGCAGATCTGTGAGTTCAAGTACAGCCTGGTCTACAAAGAGAGTCCAGGACAACCAGCGCTCTGTTGCACAGAGAAAGCCTGTCTTGAAAAAAAAACCAAAAACAACTCCCCAAATCCTGTTCTGTGTAAGTGCTACTTATATGCACGTTTGTTTATTTACATATGGGTATTTTTCCTACATGTATGACTTTATTATTTATTTACTTACTTATTTATGTGTATGAGCACTTTTCCTGCATGTATGTCTGTGCACCATTTAGGTGTATGCCTGGACCCCACAGAGCCAGAGGACTGGAGTTACAGTTGTTAGCTGCCAGGTAGGTAGTGGGAATTGAACCTAGTTCCTCTAGAAGAGCAGAAAGGGCTCTTAACCATTAAGCCATCCCACCAAGCCCATGTACCAGGTTGTTACTGGAAAGAAAAATCTTATTGGAGCCCATACGGTCAAATGAGTTGGGCTAAGTAATGCAGTGCTTGCTCATTATGCAAGGGTTCATTCAACACCTAGCGTGAAGGGAAGGAGAGAGGGAGGGAGGGAGGAAGAGAGAGAATAAATTCAGTCAAGTGCCCACTTAAGCCTGAAGTGACGGCCTTCAGCTGTAATCCTAGCACTCAGAAGTGGAGGTAGTAAGTTTAAGGTTATCCTAGATTTCACATAGCGCTACAAGGCAGCTGGTGGTGTTGCTCTGCGGAAGGGTACTACGTCATATGCAAATTCCTGGGTTCCAGCTCGAGTACGGAGAAAAAGTATACTATTTATTCAAACGTACACTTTTTACAAAACACATTTTTGTTGCTGTTGTTTTCTTGGCCTTGGGTATCCTCGAACTCAGAGAGATCCGCTTGTCTCTGTCTCCCCGAGCGCTAGGATTACAGGCGTGCACCACTGCACCCTGGCTACAAAATACATTTTAAGACGTCACTGTATCGTTTCCGATTTTACCAACCGGGTTATTCAAATTGGTTGCCCAATGCCTTCAAACTCCCAGGACTCTAATGTTGTGGGGTTTACAATAATGGGAGTTGGGGAGGGCGTCACAACCTTTTGAGGATCCGATGATAACCTGTTATTGCGTTCCCGCAAAAGTGCTCAAAACGTTGTCCACTATTATTGGAACCTCCTAAGCGTTGTCTTTGCATCCCTCGGTCAATCTTGAGAAGCCTATTTCACGTTACCAAACGAAACATACATTCCACTTTCGGATCCCCGCGGCCCCGAACAAAAGTCAAAATCAATTTCAGTTCAAAGCATCAAACCCACCAACCCAGCGCCAAAGCGAACACCCCTCGGCTGAGGCTGGAGCCGCGCGAGGGCGTCTGAGGATCGCTCAAGTCGGAGAGCACAGCCTGCGAAATCACAAGGCGCACATGTCCTGTCCCTCGGGGACCACGAACACTTACGAGACGTTGTCATGGCTGTAACCGATTTTGGCGTTGTAGGCTCCGTTATCCAGCACTAAGGTCGTCATTTCGGAAACCACTCGGCTGTAACTGAAACCCTTTTACTTCCCCGGCACGGCTAGGATCACCTCAGCTCAGACTCCTTCCGGTACTCTATGGTTCTTATGGGGGCGTGGCCGTAGCACAACTTCCGGTTACCCTGGCAACGGAGGACGCCGGAAGTCAGGCGGTGGAGCTGCCTTCTCCGCAAGCATCCAGTTTTTAAACCCCCGCACCCCCCCTTTTTTTTTTTAGGTAGCAGTGAAATTCAATAGTAGAAACCGCTAAGTACTTTTTCTCCGTTTCTTGTTTTTTCTGAACTGCGCACATTGGCGAATGAAAGCTTCTTGTAGTCCCCAGCCTACTTGCTATCCGGGGCTTAGCTTATGTATACTATCTACAAAGGAGTTCCTGATATCTGATGTGCTCCCGCTCCGTTCTGATTCCTGGAGTTAGATCTCCTTCCTGCCTGTTTCTGTAAAATGGAGCGTTAAATAATGTTAAGGAAAAGAATTTGGGGGCTGGGCGTGGTGGCGCACGCCTTTAATGCCAGCACTCAGGAGGCAGAGGCAGATGGAGTTCTGGGAGTTCAGAGCCAGCCTTGTCTACTTAGCCAGTTCCAGAACAGAAAAAAAAAAAAAAAAAAAAAAAAAAAGGCAAACAAGCATAACAGAGACACTGTCTCAAAAAAAAAAACAGAAAAAGAAAAGGAAAGAGGAATTTGAATTTAGACTCTGCTACAAAGTGGCTGAATCATCATGGGTAATGAATCTGATAAAATGAACGCAGAACTGCTACATAAGTATAAGATGTTCCTCTTTCCTTATACATATTAACTAGTCTTTACAACTCTAGGAGATAAATATCTAAGAGGGTAGCCTTTAAATTTGAACTGCAACTGTGACATTAGATGCTTAAGCAACTTAATCAGCTTTGGGTTATCACACATATAAAGTAATAAAAATCAAACTATGTTGTAGAGCTGGGAGTAAGTGTATATGGGAGTAAGTGTTCGAAATCAAGTACCTGTCAATTGATACTGTCATCATCATCATTGTCTTTTTCATTTGTTTAATATCTTGAGATGGGTTTTATGTAGCCCAGTCAGCCTTCAAATTTACTATACAGAAGGGTGCTCTTGAACTTAGGATCCTCCTGTCTCCACCTGCAGGACTTCTGGAATTACAGGCCTGTGCCACCTTGCCCGGAGTGTGTGGCACTGAGAGAAAAAACAAAACAGGGCTTCATTCATGCTGGGCAAGTACCCTATCAATTGAGCTGTATACCTAGACCTCATCATCTTTTTTAAATATATGATCACTCTGTCAATCTTCCTGTCAAACTCCTTCTATTAATTAGACAATCTATTTTTGACATTAATTTTGATTTATATTAAAAAGTTAATTAGGGTCAGGGACAGTGGTGGTGCATACCTTTAATCTCAACACTGGGTGGGGGTGGGGTGGGAAGAGGATCTCTGAGTTAGAGGCCAGCCTGGTCTCCGGAGCTAGGCCAGCCAGGGCTACACAGAGATTGCCTGTTTTGAAACCAACCAGCTGACCAAACTAGGGTGTGAGGATAAAGTTCAGTGGTGGAGTACTTTCTTAACATAAAGGGCCCTGGGATTTGATCTCCAACACCATTTTTTTTAAAAAAAAAAAAAGGAAAAACTTCACTGAATATCTAAAGTTAATTTTGCCCAACATCATCACTCTATTTGACCCAACTCAATACTAAACTGATAAGATCTCAGGCTGAGGCAGGAGGCTCATCTGTTCCATCCCAACCTGGGCTTCTTAGCAAGTTCAAGGATGCTGCTTCATGTCGAGCTCTAGTCTCGACACCATAAAAATAAAAACAGGCCCCAAACAAAAAGGTGATAAGCTCTTTTACTCTAGCCAAGTAACACATATCGTTTAAATCTTATATCCTACGTCAGCCACAATTTCTATTTGTCTCTCATCTTTATTTTATTTTATTTTTGGTTTTTCCGGACAGGGTTCCTCTGTATAGCACTGGCTTGTCTTGGAACTTGCTCTGTAGATCAGACTGGCCTCGAACTCACAGAGACCCACCTGCCTTTACCGCCCAGGTTGTCTCTCATCCTCTAACTATGCTCTTTCAATCCTGTTTCTCCTGTGCTTTAAGCCCTTTCTGGTTTAAACATCGTTTTGTTTCTCCTCACCATTTACTTGCTTCTAGATCAAGTTTACTTCCTTCCTTCCTTCCTTCCTTTCTTTTTTGAGACAGGGTTTCTTTGTGTAGGCTTGGCTTCCCTAGAACTAGCTCTGTAGAACAGGTTGGGCCTTGAACTCACAGAGATCCCGAGTGCTGGGATGAAAGGCGTGTGCCACTACCACCTAGACAAGATTATTCTTGTCCTTGACTTCAGTTATCATTGAATAAGATACGTCCTAAACCAGAATTTCCTACCTTAAATGTCTTAACCCCCCAAATCCTAAGAAAGCCTTAGAGACAGAAAAATGCAACACTAACTGTCATCTTCCCATCATCACTGGCCCCACCCACTTTATTCATCTCAGTTACTGGTCTTCTGAAAGCTCTGTCCAGCGCTCCAAGCTAGAAACCTCAGCGACTGTCAGCTCTAGCCCTGGACTCAATCTCTGGCATCTGATTGATCTTGCCTCACCCTGCAGACTCTTCCTTATCTCTCGCCTGGAATAACGCCACCTCCTTCTCAATGCTCGTGCTGCCTCCAGCCTCTTGTCTCCTTGGAAACTAAAGCCTAATTATCAGTACATATTTGTATAAATCAGAAATCTGATTGGCTTCCTGTGACGGGTGATGTTGACTGTCGACTTGACTGGGGACAAGTTTCCAGGCATGTATGTGAGAGACTATTTTAGTTCTGTTAATTGTGTTATGAAGACCCATCCTAACTTCCAGACTGGTGTGATTAATTGCTGATTCCTGACTGTGGAGACCATGTGACCACTTGCCTCCATCACCTGTCACCGTGACTTCCCTGCCATGATCTTGCCCTACAACTGTGAACCAAATATGAACCCGTCCTCCCTTAAGTTAATTTGGTCAGTTATTGTATATGACAATGATAAAGGTACCAAAGTGTGAGGATCTGGAGGAGAATGTGGACCCTGGGAAGGAAGTGAGCTACAGTTCACTCAGGTTCTATTCTGACACATAATCTAGCTGCGGTCTGCCCATGTTGTCAGAACACGTATGTGAGGCTGACTCCAGGAGTAATGAACTAACTGCTTGGCAGAAACAATTTCATGATAGGTTAATATTCTGTCTGTCAATGATTACTGCTTACTTCTCTCACCTAGCCCTATGAGAGATAGATAGATAGATAGATAGATAGATAGATAGATAGATAGATGTGAAATAGAGCAATATTTTAAAATGTGCATTTTGGAAAGATATTCATAGGGTAAGACCCTGAGTTGAAGGCTCCATCTTGTAAAATAAACTTAGTAAAAACAAGAAATAGCCATGGCTTTTTAATGACAGTGGAATAATATATTTATACTATCTTATCTTCAGTAAAGCAGCTTGTGTCAGTTTATTGGAGGTGGACAGGAGCTGTGTCACCCTTGTGGGTGGGGATTCCAGGGTGGGCACATGGGTTTGGTTCTGACTGAGGTGCTGGTGACTCTGTTTGCATCCAGGTGCTGGCTACTTGACTACCTTAACAGTTGGGGATCGGGTGCTGGTTAAGTTTTTGTCTTCTTGCCACAAAGTAGAGTCACCTGAGAAGAGGGCATCTCAATTGAGGAATGACTTCCATCAGATTGGTTGGCGAGGGCGCCTGTGCGGCATTTTCAATTAATTGCTGGTTGTGTGGGGCAGCACAGCCTGAAAGGACCAGACAAACTCCATTTTTGAAAAAGAAACTCCATTTTGTGTTAAACCTAGCTAAGGGCTGAACCCAGATTCCAGAAAAACTACAAACTAGTCTAAACAGAAAAAATATTCCCTAGCAACACAATCAGCTTCACCTTGGGAAAGTCCAAATATACTCTCTGCTGGTCAAGCTGACCAGCAGGCGGTCTCGCCGCAGGTAGCAACAACCAATTAGGAGAAGCCAGGCCAAAGTTCCTAATACCCCTGTGACTGCTTCAACCAATCTTTTCTATAGGTCAACTTGCCCCCACACCTATTACCCAACCATGAAATGCCAAGGCTTGTAACTCCCTGCTTGCAGCTTTTCTGCCCAAATGTCATCCAATCATATACTGTAAAACCCATTTCTTTGTCTAAAACCTATTTAAAAAAAAAAAAAACCTCTCAACTTGAGGCCACTTCCTTGCATCTGCTGCTCCAGGGCTTGGGAGGGGTGGCCCCCATTTGAACCTGCAATAAAGACTTCCTTGCCATTGCATTTGGACTCGGCTCTTGGGTGGTCTGTCAAAATTTGGGCATAACAAGCCCACTGTGGGGCGAGCCATTCCTGAGCAGGTGGGCTTGGGTTGTATAAGAAAAGCACTTGAGCAAGCCAGAGAAAGCAAGCCTGCAAGCAGTGGGCCTCTTCCACGGTACTCCCTGCTTCAGATTGTGCCTCCAGGTTTCTGGGCTTCCCTCACTGATGAACTCTTAACCTTTCACCCAAATAAACTATTCTCTCCCATTGGTTGGTGGTAGTCAGTGTTTTGTCATTATAACAGGGAGGCAAATTAGGATAATGTTCATTATGAATTTGTTATGACGACCGTGTTTTCAACCTTTTAAAAATTATACTACCCCCCCTACCCCCACCCCACCCCCACCCCCTTCTGCCCTTTTCTGGTTCTGTGGATCAAACCCAGAGCCTTAAGTGTTCTAGGCAAGTGCTCTGCCACTGAATTTAAAATTTACAGTTTGCAAAGTGTCAATTACCAAACAGGTAACTTAATTTTAACACACTACTACATTTATACTAGTTTGAGGTACTGAGCTTTCTTTCTAGTAAGGAAGAGCAAGAATGAAACTATTATCACTCATTTTCCACAATGAAACTGTATAATTAGTGACATGGCTTCTTTCTTTCCTTTTGTCTTTCTTTCTTGGTTTTTACGAGACAGGGTTTCTCTGTGTAGCCTTGGCTGTCCTGGACTCACTTTGTAGACCAGGCTGCCCTAGAACTCACAGAGATCCGCCTGCCTCTGTCTCCTGAGAGCTGGGGTTACAGGCGTGCGCCACCACACCCTGGCTTTCCTTTCTGGTTCTTGTTCTCTTCCCTTCCCCCTCTTATTCTTCACTCTCCTTCTCTCATTGTCCTCAACCTCCAGGCCTCAAGTGGTCCTTCTGCTTCAAGCATCTTGGGTAGCTGACTACCAGCACGGGGGGAGGGGGGGCTGCATCTTAATTATATACCCTCATTCTTCAGAACAGGTCAGGTTGTTAGATTATTCATAAACTGTCCCCCAAGCCATAGACTCCTGATATACCCACAGGAGGAAGTGCAATTTCTTTTCCTTTTGTAGAAATAACTCTGTGGTCACTTTTGTCTCTGAAGAACTCTGAGAAGTGGCTGGTTGACATGGAGGCATAGAATGTAACAGTTTTTCCTATTTCGACAATTTCCTTCTTTTTTATACAGAAAATTTCAAATGACATTTACATAGGCATTTAGATACAACAACTTAGCCAAGTAGATAAATTGATTACGTGTTTTTATATTTCAGATATATTAAAAATGCTTATTTGTTTATCATGTTCACTAGAAGAGGGTACCAGATCTTGTTATAGATAGTTGTGAGCCACCATGTGGTTGCTGGGAATTGAACTTGGGACCTTTGGAAGAGCAAGCAGTGCTCTTAACCTCTGAGCCAGCTCTCCACCCTCAGCTGAGTTAGCCCAAGGTGTAAGAATTACCCATATCTGCCTGTAACTTTTAAAAATGCCAATTAAGGAATGACTAGTTATTAACCATCAACATCTAAACACACCAACCTGATAGAGCTTTCCTTTAGCTTTTCTTGTCTTCTTTTTGTGATAGTTGTTGGCATGTAAGTGGCCTGCCTCTAGGTTTCTTAGCAACTTCTGACATCATAACCTGCCACTAGGAGTGTGCCAGACTACAAAAGGGACGAAGTGCCATCTTGTCTCTCTCTCACTTTGTCTCACTCTTGTACTTCTCTCCTGCACTTTCCATAAGGGTGTCCCCTTCCCTCTCCCTCTCCCTCTCTCTGTCTCTCTACCCTCATGGCCCACTCAGGTCCTAACTCCTTTCCATTCGCCTTCTCCCTAGGTCAGTCTCTCCATATCTGTTGCGTGCCATCTCATCTTTAAATCCTAACATTGACAGTGGTGAACACAGAGCCTCATGTATGGAGGATAGCATTCTGTCACTGAGCCACATCCCTAGGCCTTGACAGGTTTGGTTCAGCCAGCATCTCACTCACTAAATCGCTCAGTTCTGGCCTTCAGCTTGCCTCTTCCTCCTTTCTTCTTCTTCCTTTTGAACAAATTTATTATTATTATTATTATTGTTATTATTATTATTATTATTATTTTGTTTTGTTTTCTTGAGGCGGGGTTTCTCTGTGTAGCCCTTGGGACTTGCTTTGTAGACCATGCTGGCCTCAAACTCAGGGAGCTGCCTGCCCCTGCCTCCCTGAGTGCTGGGATTACCAGTGTGTGCCACTGAGCCCAGCTTAAACAACTTTATTTTTATTTTTAAGATTTATTATTTATTCAGTATCCTACCTGCATGCCAGAAGAGGGCAACAGATCTCATTGTAGATGGTTATGAGCCACCAGGTGGTTGCTGGGAATTGAACTCAGGACCTTTGGAAGAATAGCCAGTGCTCTTAACCTCTGAGCCATCTCTCTAGCCTGAACTTGCCTTCTTAGTAGTTAGAATATCATCATGCATTTAAAACTTTTTTGTTTGTTTGTTTGTTTGTTTGCTTGCTTGCTTGTTTTGAGACAGGATTTCTCTGTATAGCCCTGGCTGTCTTGGAACTCACTCTGCAGACGAGGCTGCTACAGACTCAGAGAGAGCTACCTGCTGGGGTTAAAGGCATGCACCACCACTACACAGCTCATTTTAAATTGTTAAAACGAAGTTTCCACACCACAGCCAACTGATTTGACATGTGGGTTATATGTCCATATAAAACAGGCATATCTCGATTCGCCGGAAGATAAATGGTATAGAAATGTCCTTGCAGACATATGCTTTTCAAATGAAGCTGGTCCCCAAATTGTTACAGACGCTAAAGATTAATTTCACCATCTCTTTCCTAACTTTTCATACACACGTGTCCACTACGAGTGCATATAAACTAAAACTCCTGATGTAAGCAGGGAGCTGCTGTAATCAGAGCAATTATGACTCTCTAAGAGGTCCGGGGCACTGTGGGTGTTGACAGTTTGAAGTACACTAGACTATCCAGTTTGTACTGTGCTCAGAGACTGACCGGGGCCTCAGGACTATCACTTCCTCCTGTTCTGATGCTCTGTGTTTGTTTGTTCTAACAGTTCATAATCTGGACAAAGCAGGAGGTTAAGCAACACTCCCACCTCTTCCAAGCTTTTGATCTGTCAATCAGATGTTGCTTTTAACATCTGTTCCTTCTGTAAATACAGCTGATTTCCACCTACAATTATTTTTTAAGATAAGAAACTCCAGGTCAGCCGAGGAAAGGGCTTGGGTTTGGGGATAAGAAATGTTATCTTTCTGAAGCACAGGGACTGAGAAAACCAGGGTTCTGGGTGGAAAGTGCAGATGAGTCACCTGGCCAGGGACAGGACATGGCCAGTTTGAGGCGGCCCTCCCTAGTCTAGTTAGGCTTTGAAGTACAATGTGACTGTCAGGCCAGCCCCCAAGTGAGAGTCGGTCCCATGACAGGCATTTTTATAATGAGTTGTTATGAATCATATATCCAGGTGGTTCAAATTTGCCTTTATAAAAAACTTGACTTTTTTTTTTTTTTAAGAGAGGCTGTTGCTTTGGTCGATCATGATAACCTCACACTTACAGCAATCGTCGTACCTCTGTCCCCACAGGACTGAGATTACAGGCCTATGTGTCACCACACCCATCTTGATTACTTTCAAAAAGCTCAGATTGCTTTCGTGCATACACAGCATTTGCGTTAGCAAATTCTTGTTTGCCACCCTGGCATCCTTTATGCATTGTTAACTTTTTTAATACAGGCTTTTCCCACATCAAATGGCTGCACTGTCTATCTGCCAACTATTTATGAAATATTTTAGTGATTTCTATCTTTTCCTAAAACCTGCTTCTGCAACCGATGACAAGCAAATATGGCCCAGACACACCAATGTCACCTACTAGGGCCCCTGCTAAACCATCTCTGAGAGTAGACCCTATATTTTAAAGATTATTCAAAGTGAGGCTCTTGCTGGGCGGTGGTGGCGCACGGGAAAAAAAAAGCGAGGCTCTTTAATCCCAGCACTCAGGGAGAGAGAGGCAGGTGGATCTCTCTAAGTTCAAAGCCAGCCTGGTCTACAAAGCAAGTCCAGGACAGCCAAGACTATACAGAGAAAACCTGTCTCGAAAAACAAACAAATAAAAAAGTGAGGCTAACTGGTTGGGTGAGCTGGCTCAGCAGACCTTACAGTTGCCATGCTAACTTGGATTTGAATCTTGAGAATCCACACAAAGCCAGTTGTCTGTAATCCCAGTATTCTTTAGGAAATGTGGGAGAGGGACCAGGAGACCAACAAGAGAATCCTGGGAAAGCCAGCTAATCTGGAGAATGCCACAGCTGTTCACTAAGAGCCAGAAGAAGGCAAAGCCTTACCCCCAGGGCTGTTCTCTGACCTCCACTTGTGTGCCCAAAGTCACACACATACACAGCGTGAAAATGACCTTTCCAGGTTAACATAGCTAGAAAAAAAATATTAGAATTAGGACTTCGATTTAAATTTTTTCACTGTGTGTGTGTGTGTGTGTGTGTGTGTGTGTGTGTGAGAGAGAGAGAGAGAGAGAGAGCGAGAGAGAGAGAGACAGACAGACAGACAGACAGACAGACAGAGATACGGGTTGGGGGACACGCAAGTGGAGGTCAGAGGACAACTTTCGGGATCGGTTCATTCCACCCTGGTGGTTTGGTCAAGGTCAGGTCATCGGTCTTGCATGACAAGCACTTTTTCTGCCTGAGCCACCTTACCAGCCCTAAACTTTCTGACTTCTTTTTGTTTTCTTCTTTCTTCAGGACAGGGTTTCTTGGTGGAGCCCTGGCTGTCCTGCAACAGGCTGGCGTCGAACTCAAGAGATCCACGGACCTCTCTGCCTCCAGAGTGCTGGGATTGAAAGGCGTGTGCCACCACTACCCGGCAACTTTCTGATTTCTAGGTCTTTAACTATATTCTGTTAAATATGACATGTTGTCCATCGTACTTCCTTTAGGGGTTAGAAAAGCTAATAGAAACGCTAAATTACATCCAAAGGTGTAGTTACAAGCTAAGGGAAGGATCTTGGCATTAAGAAACTGAGGTAATAAGCTGAGAAGGTCCAAAGAGCGACGCAAGCAGAAACTACCTGTGGAGCAGAAAGTTGAGTTCGGAGAAGGAAAACGTTAGTGATAGAGGCACAGACAAGATTAGGAGAGATGAGGAAAGATGAAAGCCCAAGTGGCTCCTGCTGAACCTAGCGGAGGACTCGATGGGAGTCCGAAGTGGGCAGGCAGGGCCGAAGAACCCCCGAACTACCACAGGCCCCGCCCACCTCGAGCTAGCTCCGCCCCCGGCTCCTCTCCCCGCCCCCCCGGCTCTTCTCCCCGCCCCCGGTCTCTTAGGTGATGCTGCAGCCAAGATGGCGCTGGCGGCGGCCGCGGCGGCCTGAGCGTCATGCTCCGGGCTCTCGGCGGCGGCTGCGGCGGCTGTGGCTTCGGCCAGGGCCTCAGGTCTCTCCAGAGAGTGAGCACTCCGGTGCCTCTGCTCCCGCCCCGGTGAGGCGGGACCGAGAGGAGACCGCCGCGAAGAAAGGAGGTTGTGAGGAGCGGCGAGAGAGCGGCGCCCGAGCCGGGCTGGCACCATGGCTGGCATCATCAAGAAACAGATCTTGAAGCACCTCTCCAGGTCAGCGAGCGCGCGAGGCCGGCCCCCTCCCCTGGAAGCCGGGTCTACAGGTCCCGGGTCCCGGCTCTCCCGTCGCTGGTGGCGACCCCCCGACCGGCCTCACGAGTCACGCGGAGGGCGGCGGGGCTCCGCGGGCGGGGGTCTCCGCCGGGGGCCGCCCCTGCGCCGAGGCTGATGACGTCCCCGGCGTCACCCAGGTGCTGGGTGCATGGGGTGGGCTGGCTCCAGGTCAGGCTCCCGGGGCTCGGAGTCGAGCGGTTCCGTTAACCGAGGACTACTACTAGGGTGTGTGTGTGTGTGCGCGCCCGTGTGTCTGTCTGTCTGTGTGTGTGTGTGTGTGTGTGTGTGTGTGTGGACTCTTGGGGCTGTGGCTGGCTTCCCAGTGAAACGTTAACCGTGTGATTGTTCGCGGTGTCCCCTACCTAGCGTTCCCGCTCCGATGCCTGGGGAGGGTGTGCTTATTTGCACAGTTGAGATTTGTTTTAGGTAAATAAGCAGCAGAGTTTCTCGGTTTTGCAAGTTCTTTTCGGAGTCGTTTCAGTCCCGCATCCGTTCTTGCTGAAGAGTTTTTTTTTTTTCTTCTTCTTCTTCTTCTTCTTCTTCTTCTTCTTCTCTTCTTCTTCTTCTTCTTCTTCTTCCTTCCTTCTCCTTCTCCTTCTCCTTCTCCTTCTCCTTCTCCTTCTCCTTCTCCTTCTCCTTCTCCTTCTCCTTCTCCTTCTCCTTCTCCTTCTCCTTCTCCTTCTCCTTCTCCTTCTCCTTCTCCTTCTCCTTCTCCTTCTCCTTCTCCTTCTCCTTCTCCTTCTCCTTCTCCTTCTCCTTCTCCTTCTCCTTCTCCTTCTCCTTCTCCTTCTCCTTCTCCTTCTCCTTCTCCTTCTCCTTCTCCTTCTCCTTCTCCTTCTCCTTCTCCTTCTCCTTCTCCTTCTCCTTCTCCTTCTCCTTCTCCTTCTCCTTCTCCTTCTCCTTCTCCTTCTCCTTCTCCTTCTCCTTCTCCTTCTCCTTCTCCTTCTCCTTCTCCTTCTCCTTCTCCTTCTCCTTCTCCTTCTCCTTCTCCTTCTCCTTCTCCTTCTCCTTCTCCTTCTCCTTCTCCTTCTCCTTCTCCTTCTCCTTCTCCTTCTCCTTCTCCTTCTCCTTCTCCTTCTCCTTCTCCTTCTCCTTCTCCTTCTCCTTCTCCTTCTCCTTCTCCTTCTCCTTCTCCTTCTCCTTCTCCTTCTCCTTCTCCTTCTCCTTCTCCTTCTCCTTCTCCTTCTCCTTCTCCTTCTCCTTCTCCTTCTCCTTCTCCTTCTCCTTCTCCTTCTCCTTCTCCTTCTCCTTCTCCTTCTCCTTCTCCTTCTCCTTCTCCTTCTCCTTCTCCTTCTCCTTCTCCTTCTCCTTCTCCTTCTCCTTCTCCTTCTCCTTCTCCTTCTCCTTCTCCTTCTCCTTCTCCTTCTCCTTCTCCTTCTCCTTCTCCTTCTCCTTCTCCTTCTCCTTCTCCTTCTCTTCTCCTTCTCCTTCTCCTTCTCCTTCTCCTTCTCCTATTTCTGCTTTCCGAGACCCTTTAATTCAGGGAGTTGACGTCCTTGGTGTTTAACCCCCAGACGTGTCATTCTTTCCATTTCATAACACAGTTTTAGTCAGAAACATGACTCAGTAAACTGGCAATTTGTTACTGCTCTTGGCTTCTTCATCCATGTCTGTCTCAAGACACAGGCTAAATGTAGGATCCTGTTCCAAGTTGGTGACAGGGAATCCAAAGCTGTTGGTTAGGAACTCTTTCTCTCCTCTGTTATTTGTAAGTTAATGAATGTTTTTTTAAAACTGATTAAAGGAAGTCCCTCAGGTATAATGATAGACGTGTACAACACAAGTCTTCATTCTCTGGATTTATTTATACACATTACAGGTGATATATTGAGAACACATTGAACAACAACAACAACAACAACAACAACAACAACAAAAACCAATACTATGATTCAGCAGATATTTCCCTGACAGACATTATATTGACTAAGATTTAAGACATATAGTATATATGGATAAAGTATCGAACTATATCGAAGTTTGTGACCATGTATTTGGTTCTTAATATCACTGATGAGAGAGAGAGAGAGAGAGAGAGAGAGAGAGAGAGAGAGAGAGAGAGAAGCAGGATATGTAGCTCAGGCTGTCCTGTAACTCATGACACATCTCAGGCTATCCTAAAGCGCAGTGTCACCCTGCCTTAACTTCCTGAGTACTGAGATTACAGGTCTGTGCCACCATGCCTTGTTGGAAATACTCTTTTAAAATTGTATAGATAGTGCAATACTGAGCCATCTTTTTTTTTCTATCTTAGTTTAAAAGAAACTTTTATCTCTTTAAAAGAACTTCTATTACTTAGGCTAAGTCCAACTCATCTGAGATATGTGTTGCCTTTTCCTATAAATAATTCCATAAGAAAATTCAGATGCATAGACAGTGATTTGGTTGCTTCTTTTTCTCCCAAGGCTAATGGTACTGTAGCACTCCGTATGCCTAGAAGAACATTTAATTCAATCGATAAATGCCTTAGGGCATTATCCTTTAATGCTCTTGTATAAGTCCATTTGGGAAGAACTCTTAAGAGCAGGAGTGTAAGGGCTTACTTTATCACATAGATAACATCCACACACTTACAGTTAAGTCCTTAGGATTATGTTATAATCGTCGCGATTTCTTACAACTATATGTTAGTTAATAATTAGCATCTCTTTTTAAATCAGAAAGCTTCTAAAACACTAGCATATTCTTTCTTTTTAACAGAGAAATAACTTTCAGTTTATTTATTTATTTATTTTTGGTTTTTCAAGGCATGGTTTCTCTGTGTAGCCTTGGCCTGGACTTGCTTTGTAGTTTTTTTTTTTTTTTTTTAAGATTGTAAGCCTCCTGTGCATGCCCAGATGTGCACAGATGTGTCTGATCCAGCCTGTGCATGGAAGTCTGAGAACAATCTACAGAAGCTGATTCTCACCTACCACCATCTGCGTTCTGGAGATGGAAGTCAGTTCACCAGGCTCAGTAGAGTGGTGGCCTAGCCTGCAAGATACCCTGGGCTCAATCCCCAACACCTCATAAACCAGGTGTGATGACAGATTCTTGTAGTCCCAGCGCTCAGGAGGCAGAGGCTGTCAATTCCAGATCACTCATCCTTAGTCACATAGTGAGTCTGAGGCCGGCCTGCAGTACTGGAATCCACTGGGGGAGGGGAGGGGTCAGTACCTGTCCTGTCACTGAGAAGATGAGGAAAATGTCCAGGTCCTTACAGGCTCTCTTGTGGGGATTCTTCCTGGAAGGAAGATTTGGAAAGATAGACTGTTGGCTCTGAATGTACCTGAAGATTTTAAGATTGAAACTAGCATTATCGGAGGCCAGGCAGTACTTTCGAAGCTGGCATGTTGGAAAGTGTGGAAGAGGAAATGCTCTGTAAGCGATCGACACATACTTTATACTTTAAGTAAATACTGACTGGTTTAAGTATTATTAGTCCACATCTCTGCTTCTTGACTTATGTCTGCTTTCTAAGTGCCTCTTGCGTTAATGAAAAGCTTGACTGATCTGAACAGACTATGGGGGTGTGAAGAGAGAGGAAGAGTTTTGACGTCATATATTTTTAAAAAGAGAAATGAAACAGGAAAAGCCTCTCAAGTAGAAGTTACCCAGACTTTTTAGATTAGCACAGGGTTTGTGTTGACAGAAGTTAACAGGGGAATCAATCTCTCTCTCTCTCTCTTCCAGTCTGGGAATAGGAAGTTCTTTAAGATGTTCAAGCAAATGTAAGGAAGAAAGAGTGAGCAGGAACTCCATTTCATTTCACCTTTAGAGCTGTTTGTTACTCTCTGTGTACATGAGGGTAGGTTTATGTGCAGGGACAAAAGATACACATTTACTTCAGCTGGGCTATGAAAGTGATAAGGAAGAGCCAAGTACAGAAGCTGCTTCCTGTTCCTTAGCCTCAGGACACAAGATAGTATACAGAGGGTTTTCTGGAGAGGAGGAGTTTGCCTGGCAGGCTGAGCCTCATGGGGAGGCGTCCATCCTGTTTGAAGTAGCAGTTGTCAACCACGGACACATTGGGCAGTTGTTTTGAAGGTAGAGGCCTGGGATGCTGCCAGACACTCACTGTCATGCGCAGCACAGACCTGTAAAATAAAAACTCATCCTTTGCAGCTGGAGGGCTGAGGAGCTGGTGTAAAATATGTAGATGCTTATCAAATAATTGCGCTAGATAACTTCCGCTAGCTAAGGTTATTTTGTCTGCAGATGACAGAACTGTGTCTATTTAAGTAAAAGGGAAATGTAGTTGAAGCTGTTGGGTGGGTCACAGATGTAGAGGAAGATCTGACCACAAACCCTGAGATGGGCTGGACTCCATGAATCTCCCTAGAAGAGGCCCTGGGCCTTCGTCTTAGAGCAAGACCTGTCAGCCTCAGATCGTAGACTAGACAGCTCTTTGCTGGGGAATTTCCAAAAGTTCCCCGAGGCATAAAGCTGCTCCTCATTGAAAATTGCAAACTGACTCATTTCTTAGGACTTTTTTTTTTCCTTCAAAGATTTATTTATTTATTATTATGTATACAGTGCTCTGCCTGCATGTACACCTGCATGTTAGAAGAGGGTGCCAGGCCACATTACAGATGGTTGTGAGCCACCATATGGTTGCTGGGAATTGAACTCAGGACCTCTGGAAGAGCAGTCAGTGCTCTTAACCTCTGAGCCATCGCTCCAGCCCCTTCTTAGGACTCTTACTCTCTGATCTTTCCTGTCAAGTTTTACATTCTTGAGAGAGAAAATCTTTATGGTCCACTCTGGCTATTCATAGATGAATTTGCGATGTCAAGGAGTTGAAGACTTATCTTAGTCACCTTTCTATTGCTGTGAAGAGGCACCATGACCAAGAACTTACAAAGGAAACCATTTAATTGAGGGCTTACGTTTCCCCAGGGTGAGTCTGTGACTGTCATGTCAGGGAGCACGGCAGCAGGCAGTCAGACGGAACGCTGGAGCAGTAGCTGAGGCTGACACATCTGAGCCACAAGAGATAGGCAGAGAAAGAGCTAGGTGGGAATGCCGTGGACTTTTGAAACCCCAAAGCCTGCCCCAGGGACTCCCCTCCTCTAATGAGGCCACACCTCCTAACCCTTCCCAAACAGCTCCACCAACTGCAGACCTAACAGTTAAATGTAGGCCCTTGTGGGGAGCATTCTCACTCAAACTATCACCGACAGCACAGGTCTAGTTATGGAGAGGATTGCTTTGAATCAAGATTGCTGCTCATTTGGTGTCAGTAATAGGCTTAACTAAATGAGACCTTCATGGGCCTCATTTGCTGTGTTAAGGAAGCTAAACTTCGTTGTACCTGGAGGTGGGTGGCTGCTAATAAGTAATTCCAGCTAATAGAAGAATGCAGTTAGTATAGAAGTCTTGTTTGTGGGGTCTAGGTCCAAGAACAATATCAAAAGTGAAAATATATATATGAACTTGGAGTTACTTATGTTGAAAACTAATGCATTGGAAGGATGCTAATATCCTTCAGAACCTCTGTCTGTTGCTTTGGCAAACCAAGTTTGGAAAGGTTCTGGGTCCAGGCCAGCTGCAAGGATAGAAGTAGGAAAGTCAACCTGAATGTCACAGTGTGAGTTGTATTGTAAACTAAGGAGAAGGGACAGTTTACAAGGGAGATGGCTTTTGGGTAAAGTGCTTGCTGCTCAACCATGAGGACCTGAGTTCAGGTCCCCACCTCTCACATAAAAACCCCATGCTGCAGTGTATGTCTTTAATCCCAGGGCTCGGAAGGTGGAGACAGGAGGTGCCTTGGAGCTTGCTGGCCTGCTAGTCTAACTGAATTGGTGAGTTCTGGGTTCAGTGAGACAGTCACATTTTCACAATCTCAAAAGGTAAAAATGGGAGTGATTGAGGAAGACACCAGGTGTTAACTCCTAGCCTCCACATCTCTGTGCACACATATGTATCCATATACAAACATGTACACAGTCACTTTCTTAAATAATTAAATCGCTATTCAAGACTAAGTTTTGGCATACTTTGTTGTTGTTTGTTTTGTTTTGAGGCAAAGTCTTGCTATACAACACAGCCTTGCTTGCAACTCTTTTTTAAAAAATGTATTTATTTATTATTTATATAGTATTCTGCCTGCATGTCAGAAGAGAGCACCAGATCTCATTATAGATGGGTGTGAGCCACCATGTCAGTGCTGGGAATTGAACTCAGGACCTTTGGAAGAACAGACAGTGCTCTTAACCTCTGAGCCATCTCTCCAGCCTCTTGCTTGCAGCTCTTAACATCTTTTAAGTAGTTATTTATTGTGTGTGTGGGCGCATGCATGCCATGGTGTGCATGTGGAAAGTTAGAGGACAACTTGTGGGAGTTGGGTTTCCTCCATGTGGGTCCTGAGAGCAGAACTCGGGTCATCAGGCTTGGTGGAAGCATCCTTACTCTGAGCCATCACACCAGCCCTTGCTTGGAACTCTTGATCGTCCCGCCTCCAGCTTCCGTGTGCTGTCAGTTCAGGCTTGAGCCTCGACCTCTGGCCCACATTTTGTGATAATGTCTGACAATTTGTAGGAATAGCTGTATTTCAGGTCCTGAGCACATATATATATATATATATATATATATATATATATATATATATATATATATATATATATATATATATATATATCAGGAGTTGAGCATTAGAGATGCAAGGATGATTTTAGTTGATTATATTCTAGTCTAGGAAGCTTAATAGGGTTTTTAGCCTATTTCTAAACCACACTGCTGTATGAAATTTGTGAGATCAAATTTACTTAGATCAACTGAGTTACTTTTTGCATTGCAAATGAATTTATATTCATAAGATTTGAGATTATTAAGAAGTATTTTGTTTTTTTATACTATTCATTTTAATGTAATTCCTAGTGACTAGTTTTTTAATAAGTTACTGCATGCGCACTTCATATGAACTATTACTGCTCTGAGTACTGAGAACATAGCAGTGAGAAAGAGACATTCCCTCACTCATGGTGTTTACATTTTAATTAGAGGTTGGGATAATCAATAATAGTAAACAGTGAAACATGTAACAGTGTGTGTTAAGTGCAATTCTAAAAAGTAACAGAAAGGGAAGGCAGGGTTGGGGTTTGCAGTTAGTCCTGAATGTGGCGCTCAGTAGTGCTCAACCTTGAACGAGGAGGTGGGAGCCAGTGCGGACAGTTTGGGGGGGGTGGTAGCGTGCTTGTCATTTTGAAATATGTTGAGGCCTCCAGTGAGTTGAAGTAGAGTGGAGTAGGAAAGAAAACAGGCCACGGCTGGGGCCCGAGCCTCAGTGCTGAGGAGCTGCTTGGCATGCCTGAAGCCCTGGGTGTGAGCTGCGTCTGCCCGTAACACAGTCTAGATCACGTTGAAGTGTGGATACAGACCTTTGTGATGGGGCTCTCCAACTTCAGACGCAGAACACTTGGCTAGTGTGCACAGAGCTTGGGCTCCACATTTGACATGGGGAGACATGCTAGTACATGCCTGTAATCCTAGTATGTATCTGCCGGATAAGGAAACTCAGGACGTTCAAGGTCATTCCTGGCTCCCTTGTGAGTTAGAGGCCAGCACAGCCGAGGTAGAAGGCATGGCTCTTACACCCTCTGTCTCTAAAACCCGTCACCCACGGGAGTTCTGTCCTTCCTGTGGGTCCTAGGAAGCAAACCCAATCCTCTGAAAGAGCAGCCGTTGTTCTTAACCACCGAGCCATTTCTTCAGCCCCTAGTTGCAGGCTTTATTCCTGTAATTACTGGGACAAAGTTTCCTTATGTCCAGTATCAACATGGAAACTGGTAACGACTGGCTTTTATTTACACTGAAGTGAGGTTGGAAACCACTGGAAGGTTTTCAGCCAAGATTTACTCTGGCAGCTATATGAGAAACAGGACAAGAGAAGGAAAAACAAGGTCAGTGAAGACAGGTAACTATTCAGGTTAAAAATATATACAGATACAGATGAAGAGTTCTTTCTCTTAAGAGCAGTAATGGATGCCACTGACAAGATGCAGTTGCCATGGCCAAGCTGGAGATGACTGCTGGGGGAGCAAGCTATCGGAGAACTAGAGTTTGGTGTTGAATATGTCAGTTCGTGTCAATGTTCATTATGAAATGGAAATGTCCTCCCTTTCAAATTTATTACCTGACCTAGACTGTGCATCCATTTAGTCTGGCAGTAACAGTGCAAGTGTTTTTGTGTGGTTATCATTTGTGTCGTGCGGAGCTGGTTATTACAAGATGAAGTGAGAGTTGGCGTTTGCTGAGGCCATCCAGTCGGCTTCTGATCCCCCCACCCAGGTACTTGACTTTTACCCTGTTCCTGAAACTAGGTTGTCTAGATCCCTTACGACGGATCATCTTTACTCAGGCTTCATAGGACAAGCGCGGTTCTCCTGGGCAAGTTGTGATGAAGCTAGTCTTCACTGATCTGATCATTTTTAAGGCTCATTTGGGGTGTGTGTGTGTGTGTGTGTGTGTATGTATGTATACTAAAACAACACTTCTGTTGTTGATTTCTAGAGTTTGCATTCTGTTTATGGGCAGAATACCCTGACTGTGTTGTTCCTCATTGCTTCTTTAGCTTCTTTGGTAGAAATGGAATGCAAAAGTTGTCCAGAAACACAATGGCCTGGAGAGATACATTTATACAGGGGCCTCAGCAGTCAAGAGCACCTGCTGTTCATACAGAGGAACTCTTCTGTTCCTAGTAGCCGGAGTGGTTCACAACCATCCTTAGTGCCACTTTGAGGGGATCTGATGCCCTCTTCTGGCCTCTGTAGGTACCAGATAAGCATATCCATGTGCCCCCCACCCCACACCCAAGAGATTGAGTAAAACAGACAAAAAATTTAAAAGTCAGACTACTTTGACCTCCATAAAGTGCATAGGATATAAATTGCTTGTTCTCAGTACCTTTCTGGTAGGTTTAAAAAAACTGACTGAGCTTGGCATGATGGCGCATGCCTTGAATCTTAGCTGTGAGCTGTGAATTTTATGCCAGCCTGGTCTACAGCCAGGGTGGTTATACAGAGAAACCCTGACTTGAAAAAAAACAAACAAGAAAGACTGGCATTCAGAGAATTTAGATTAAAAATTTCCTGACAATACATTGGTTCTCTAATATGCTTTTAATTTTTTTGAGACAAGGTTTCTTTGTGTACAGCCCTGGCTGTCCTGGATCTGTACTTTGTGGCCAGGCTGGCCTCGAACTCACAGAGATCCACTTGTCTCTGTCTCTGACTTCCAAGTGCTGAGATTATAAAGACATGTGCTACCACTGCCTGGCTATTTTTTTTTTTTTGAGATTTATTTTATTTTATTTTATGCTTATGAATATTTTGCCTGAATGTATGTCTGTGTACCACATATCCAAGGTGTTCCTGGAGGACAGAAGAGGGTGTCAGATTCCCTGGAACTGGTGTTATAGACACTTGTGAGCCACGCTGTAGAAGCTGGGAATCGAACCTGGGTCCTCTGGAAGAATAGCCAGTGTTCCTAACTGCTGATGTATTTCTCTAGACCCATTAATGTACTTGGATATACAGATATAGTTCATTACTGGAGTGTTCTTTGGTTTATGAGTTATTTTTTCTTTCTCCCTCTCTCCTTTCCTTTCTTCTTTCTTTTTCACTTAAGAGGCAGGGTCCAGTACCACACGGTAAGCTAGCCTGGAACATACTTTGTAGCCCAGACTGGTCTTGAACTCACAGCAGTTCCCCTGCCTCTGGCTCTTGAGTACTGGCAGTACAGTTGTGAGCCCCCACACTAGGCTGGATGATTTTTTTACAGGTAACATTATGTTTCAGTATTTCTGACATGAGAGCTAGTTTTCACTGATTTTGGCAGTTAAACTGATGTGTTAATTTGTATTTATACGCTGTTTGTTTTGAAGAGTGTCTGAATTTATTTATGTTAAATTATTCAGTTCAGCCTTTATATAACTTTTATTTCACATAGCCATCTCACATTTGTTATTGTTTTTTTAATATATATACACATTAAGAAACGGACATGACACAGTAGAGTAACGCCAGCGCTCGGGAGGGTGAGGAAGTCCTAAGTGGCTAACGTGTTTTCAGATGTGAGCAGTGTCTGCCTGTAGGTAATCTGGTGTGAGATACAACTGTGTTTTTCTAAGCACTTCACAGCTGAATATTTCACTCCTCTTCCTTCCTTCCCTTGAACTTGCCCCTTCTGTGTCCCCTGTGTCCCCATTCCCTGCAGCGCTCCCTGCTGGCTGTGGTGGAGATTGGTGTTCTGTGAATTGCACAATCACCCAAGTGAGTCCCAGAAGAGTCTCAGAGACCTGGCAGCTGACTGCTTGCTCTCACCAGGAATAGGGACCCTTTGTCTGAATTTCCTGCCCTCAGGTAATACTTATGTACCCCAGTTTTGTTTTCCTTTCTGTAAGCACATATTGTGCCCCACATAATGATCATCTCATTAAAAAAAAACAAACAACTAGATAGCTACAAGGTCATGTAACTCCTCTTTTAGAATGTCTTTTTAATTTTTTTATGCACAAGGTTTGGCAAATCAGAAAGTTGTAACTATGCTTTTCTTATCTTGCAAAGAGGAGTTTGATAATTTACAGGTAGTTATTTGTTTTTGATAACTTATTATTTTCCACTGAAGGCCTTAAGAGTTTATTTTGTGTTTAATATTAATTGTGATTTTTATTATTTAAGTGGAGTCATAAATGCGGAAACAGTTCTGTTTGCAGTTTTGCAACCTTTTTACCATTCTGTTCTTTACCTTGAAGATTCATTATCAGTGGTGAGCTGTGCCACTTGCACCAAGTTCCAGCAATTGGAATAGTCAGTTAACAAGGTTGCAGAGTTACAAGTTGAAGGCTAGCCTGCGCAGTGTTCTCTCTGTCTCTGTCTCTCTGTCTCTCTGTCTCTCTGTCTCTCTCTCTCTCTCTCTCATCAGAACACACACACACACACACACACACACACACACACACACACACACACACATTCTCTCTCATCACAAGTTGAGGCTAGCTTGAGTAGCATACACACACACACACATACATTCTCACCACAAGTTGAAGGCTAGCTTGGGTAGTACACACACACACACACACACACACACACACACACACACAGAGCTAGCAGTAATGGAACAGTTAATAAGCTTGTTCCTTTTGCTCCTTAGAAGTTACATTGGCACAATGGCCCTGTTGGCCATCTTTGTCTATTTTGATTCTATGTAGGCATTTAGAAATCTGGATTTCACTGCAAAATTGCCAAACTTCTAGAAACTTTTGAAATTGACTTCAGTGGTATAGTTTTTTGTTTGTTTGTTTGTTTATAAAGGCATTCAAGAATGGTTCTGATTTTGTATACACATGTAGTAAGTCATCTGGGGCAGGCACTCAATCAAGTATAGTCACAACCACTGTCTGTTGCGTTTTCTCCATTGCACCTCTTTAACATATTGTTTACTCTGCTCAGTACTTTTTTTTTTTTTTGGTTTTTCGAGACAGGGTTTCTCTGTGTAGCCTTGTCTGTCCTGGACTCACTTTGTAGACCAGGCTGGCCTCGAACTCACAGGAATCCACCTGCCTCTGCCTCCCAAGCGCTGGGATTAAAGGCGTGCGCCACCACTGCCCAGCTGTTTGTTGTTAAGATGTATTTATTTGATATGTATAGGTGTTTTGCATGCATGTCTGTCTGTGGATCACGTGTGTGTGCCTGGTGCTTATGGAAGCCAGAAGGAAGCACAGGTCTCCTGGAACTGGAGTTGTAAATGGTTCTGAGCAGCCACGTGGGTGCTGTGGATTGAGCTGGCATCTTCTGAAAGAGGAACAGTGCTCTTAACTTCTGAGCACTTCTCCAGTACTGTATTCTAAGTTTAAACCATTTGTGTGTGTGTGTGTGCGTGTGTGTGTGTGTGTGTATTATAATTCAGTTTATTTCTAGGTTTAATTTAAAAAAAAACTATTTACCTCTCTCTGTTTTTTCTTCTCTTCCCATTCCTGGGGATGGACCCTAGCACCTAGTACGTGCTAAGCAAGTGCTTTACTTTAGGGTGTATCCCTAGTCCTATAAGGCTTATTTTCGCTTTTGAGACAAGTTCTCACTAAGTTGTCTGTACAGACAGGCCTTGAACTTTGCATCCTAGGCACATCTTGAACTTGCTTAGCACCCTGGGTAGTTGGATTACAGGCTTGTACACCCAGGTTAACTTTCCATTTGAATCAATCATGAGTTCTTTTTATTAAAGGACCCTAACATTTATAAAGATGTATTATGTTTTATGAGTATTTTTTCCCGTGTATAAATGCCCACTCTGTGTGCCTAGTAAGTGTGGACCCGGAAGAGGCAGCAGATTCCTGGCACAGAGTTAGGACAGTTGGAGCTGCCATACAGGTGCAGGGAGGGAGCTGACTCTGGGCCTCCCTAAGAGCAGCAGGTGCTCTCGGCAGACGCAGCTCTCCAGCCTGACTCAGGAGGCTGTCTTCATGGTCTCAGCGAGGACACAGAGGCTACTTAGCACACACGGACTCTGCTCCCACTACCCAGATTTATCAGTTCCTGGATCGTTTCTTTGCAACTAAATGTTCCTACTGCCTTCTGGTCCACAGTTCTATATTTCATCCCTTAGCACTGTTATCAGAGGTGCTTCAGATTCTAGTCTTATTTAATTTCTTGATAAATCTTTTAATAATTCATGTTGAACTTTTAAAGAAAAAGTTGTTTATAAAAGATTTTTTTCCCTCCCAAAGAATTTTTTGTTTGTTTTGAGACAGGGTCACTCTGTAAAGACTGAGTGTCCTGGGACTCGTTGTGAAGACTGAGCTGGCCTCGAACTCACAGTGATCCACTTGCATCTGCCTCCTGAGTGCTGGGATTACAGGTGTGCACCGTCGCTCCTGGCCTCAAAGAGTTCCTAAGCTTGAAGTTCAGTTCATAAAGTTGATGCGAGCTGACTCTGGTGCTGGCAATGGGACAGAGAGTCACGCAGCATGTCCTTTTTGTTTTGAGGCTTCTCCCTCCTGGATTGAGCCAGGCCAGTCAGCTTGAGGACATGACAGTACTGCCTCATGGGAAGAAACAGTAGTCTTGCCTGTCCTGGACTCGCTTTGTAGACCAGGCTGGCCTCAAACTCACAGTGATCTGCTTGCCTCTGACTCCTGAGTGCTGGGATTAAAGGCGTGTGCCACCATGCCAGGCGACTCCTTCCTGTTTTTAACTTTAGAAACATTTTCATATCTTTTGCAAAAAATCATACAAACTGAACAAGATGTGTCTGTGCATAGATCAGAGCCTGTGGTCTGTGGGCCCCCACCCTCTTCTGTGCTCCTGTAGGTAGCCCCTCACCTGTGCTCCTGTAGGTAGCCCCTCACCTGTGCTCCTGTAGGTAGCCCCTCACCTGTGCTCCTGTAGGTAGCCCCTCACCTGTGCTCCTGTAGGTAGCCCCTCACCTGTGCTCCTGTAGGTAGCCCCTCACCTGTGCTCCTGTAAGCAACCCTTATTAAACTCATTGTCACCAAGACCAAAAAAAAAAAAAAAAAAAAAAAAAGACATGAAAGTACAAGAGAGACTATCTGGGAAAAGGCAGGAAATAATAGGAGTGGGAAGGAATCAAGAGGGAGGTGTGGAATGTATAGTATCAAAATATATTACATACACATATGGAAATGCTACAGTGAAGCCCATTATGCCTAGTTACTATATGCTGGGCCCTGGCTCTTACACAGACCATTTTAAAAATACCCCCTTTCACAGTGAATTGTTTTTGTTCATTTGTTGGAAATCAACTGACTATAAATTTGGGTCTATTTTTGAAAGCTGTATTGGGTTTCATTGATCGATTATTTATTTATTCTGGTATCAGGCTAATTTGGTTACTGTATCTTTTTGATAAATACTGAATTGGTATAATGCCATTAACTTTGCTCATCTTCTTGAAAGCTATTTTAGGTCTTGTGTATTTCTGTATGAATTTTAAAATCAGCATATTTCTACCACAAATCCTGATGAAAATTTACTTTTAGTTACCTTAAATTTGTGTCTATTTGGGGAGAATTGCTTTCTTAACAGTATTAACTCATGGAGCTACTTAAATTTATTTAAACCTTTAATTTCTACATGTTACACACCCTTTTAAATGTATATCTTAAAATTTCATATTTCCTAGAGCCATGCGTTGACACAGCTGTAATCCCAGCAATCTTCCTGGCAACCTGAGCTCCATTTCAGGAGAGAACTTACAGTAGAATTATTTTGGGAGGCATTTGCTATGCCCCTCTTTGCTTCTAAATAACAATTATGGGTTTCCATCCCACTTCAGACCATTTAGTTCCTGAATAAAAGACACAGACTTTTTAGTTTAATAATAAGCTTTTAAAGCACACTAACTGGGCCTGTACCCTTAAACTACTTTTCTAAGCCTGTCTGCCTACATCTCAGCCATACACCCCAAGTTACTTGCTAATGTTTATCCTATCTGGGCCAGATCTGCTTCATCAGGCTGTCCATCCCTCAGGGCCCTCATGGTGACTTTCTTCCTTTGTCCCTTCTGCTCCTCTCTCTTTCCTTCTATCCTTGTGGTCCCTACCTGAGATACCGAGCCTTCCTCTCTTCTGCCCAGTAATTGGCTGTCAGCAACTTTATTGACCAATCAACCTCAAATTGGGGAGCAAGATTTACAGAATAAATATTGGTAATGTTTGTCTAGATGCAACCAGATCTTGGGGTCCAAAATTTAGCATTTGAATACATAGCACCAGACCAACCTCCAAGAAGAGCCAACTGCTGAAATTTGTCCTCTGACCTCAGCACACGTGTGTATTTACATACATATGGTATACATATGCACATTACTATACACATGCAGACACACACAGGCTCTCTCTCCCTCTTTCTCTCTCAGGATAGTCTAAAAAAAAAAACCTATAAAAGAAAGGAAGGAAAGAAATTCGTGCTGAGGAAAAGGAGGTTACGACCAGGTAAAAGAAGCATGGCATGGCGTAAATAGGAACGCGCATGCCCCTGTAGAAGAGCCTCATTTGTTTCTTAGTTTTGAGAGGAGCAATCTTAATGGTTGTATAATGCATTTCATGGACTGTGTAAATGTGTATTTAGTTGTAGATTAAGAAGAATTCAGTGTTCTCAGGGGCTGGAGAGATTGCTCAGCAGGTAAGAGCACTGGCTGCCCTTCCAGAGGACCTGCACCCACAGCACAGCTCACTGCTGTCTGCAATTCTCCTTCCAGGGGCTCTGACACCCCCATACAGACAGGCATACGTGCAGGTAGAACATCAATGCACATAAAATAAAAAGAAATGAGTCATCAAAAATAATTTAATTCTTAAACTGGGTGTAATTCCAGCACTGGGGTGGGGCGTGGGGTAGGGAAGAGGCAGGTAGATGGTCTCTGTGAGTTTGAGGCCAGCCTGGTCTACAAAGCAAGTTTAGGACAGCCAAGGCTGCACAAGAAACCCTGTCTTGAAAAGCAAAATATGAATAAACAAACAAACAAACAAATAAATAAATAAAATAATAATTTTGTTAGACAGATAATCTGGCCATCAGATTTGGGAAAGTATTCCCAGAAGTATCCTTTTTCATTGACTTTAAAATGTGGTCTATTGTAAGCCTGGTGTGATGACACTTGGGGGCCAGAGGCAGGCAGAAATCTCTGAGTTCAAAGCCAGCTTTGTCTATGAAGGGAGTTCCAGGCCTGCTCGGGCTACATTGTGAGAGTCTCTCTTAGGAGAAAACAAAAAGGCTGATGGTTTGAAGGTATGTTGTCTTCCTAGAAACAGTGTTAGGAATACAGTGGAGCACAGGCCTCTATAACGATACTGACTTACTGTGTTTGCATATGTAATGATGTTCTTTTCTGGAGCTAGGGAATCAAACTCAGGACCATAGATTTGTTACACAAGAGCTCTGCTGCTGAGCTACGTGCTCAGCTCCGTATTGAGTTTGATGCTTGTAAAGACAAATAGCCTAGCTAATGATTGTACTTTTGCACTGTGTGTGTGTGTGTGTGTGTGTGTGTGTGTGTGTGTGTGTGTGTGTCTCCAGCTTGGGAGAACTGGGAATATTGAGAAGAATAATTTTGAAGGCTTCTGTTCTAAAATGTTGATTTGTTTCTTTCTCAGCCACAGTTTGATCCTGAGGTAATATATTAATGTTTCAGGAGGAAAGGACAGAATTTAACACACTAGTCTCATGTCAAACTCTAGATGAACTAGCTGTAGTTAAAGATGCATTTCAAAGTGTTTTAATGTGTACCTTTCCATGCTTGTGGTACTTCCTATAAAAGAGTGGTGGGCAGTCACTCAAGAAGTATTTGCTTATGAATAACAAATTTAAAAAATTTAACAAAAATAAAGTTTTAGAGAAAGGATCTCATTGTGTAGTCCTTGTTGACCTGGAACTTTTTTGTAGATCAGGTTGGCCTCAGATTCAGAGATCCACCTGTCTTGACTACCAAATACTGGAAGTAAAGGTGTGTGCCACCACATCTTTTATTTTTTGTCCAGTTTTATTTTCTACATGGCTAAATATATTTCTTCAGTACAGTGGTTATTTTCCTTTTCTGTGTTTAGAACCCTTAACAATTTGCTAAAATATGGACTCCATTTAAGAACTGTAGTTTAGATAACTAGTAGAAAAAAGTAAAAAAAAAAATTTTATTTATTTACTATGTAAAATGATCTGCATGCCAGAAGAGGGACAACAGATATCATTATAGATTGTTATGAGCCACCATGTGGTTGTTGGGAATTGAACCCAAATCTTCTGGAAGAGCAGTCAGTGCTCTTAACCTCTGAGCCATCTCTCCACCCTGAGAGGAAAAACAAAAATAAAAACAAAACAAAACAAAACAAAAACACCTTTAAAACTGTTTGACATGAATTGTTAGATTCTTCGTAAAATCTAGACTTTGGTGGCATTCTGTGAAATACAATACCATAGAGACGCCTGTTTCTAATTACAGCTGTTATTTGGTAACATATTCTCAGGGTGCAGGATGAACCCTTTAGAAGAATAGTGTGGGTGTGTGGACACTCAGCCCAGGCAGGAGCATGCTCAGGAGTATTTAGAATACTTAAGAAATGCAAGCTTACTAGTATGATTGTTTTGTTTTTCTTTTTCGAGACAGGGTTTCTTTGTGTAGCCTTGGCTGTCCTGGACTCGCTTTGTAGACCGGATCCGCCTGCCTCTGCCTCCCAGTGCTGGAATTGAAGGCGTGCCCCAACGTGCCCTGGCTTTACTGGTATGATCTTAAAACAGCGTCTTGGGAGTGAGTTGTACGGATGGGAGAAGACGGCACACAGGGAGTCAAAAGAGGGTTCATAGCTTATGCTCCATGGTTCCTGCTTCGTTTCTGTTTCCCTGTAGAGGCTGACCTCAAGCTTACTTTGCAGCTTAGGCCAGCCTTGTACTTCTGAGCCTTCCGCCTCCATCTCCCCAGCCTTGCACTTCTGAGCCTTCCACCTCCGTCTCCTCAGAGTTACAGGCAGAAGCCGCGGGGCCCGACCCCCCCATATTCTTCTTAGCTCTACAATTTTACATTGTCCTTCATATTATATTTAACCTGGATGGCTTACATAACAAATAGCTGTTTCATGTTGCTTTTGCAAATAAATAGCTACAGCATTTGGAGGTTTGCCTCGTGTTTGTTCTTATTTTAAATTTTTATTATATTTTTATTCAGTTTTATTAATTTTTGTGTTGGGGTGTGTGTGTGCATGTGGAGGTCAGAGGACAGCTTGTTCTCTTCCTTCACCATGTGGGGTCTGGGATGGGACTCAAGTGGTCAAGTGTAGGACCTGCCAGCCTGTGTCTCATGCTCTGAGACTAAGCCCCCGCCTCGGCCATCTTTGAATTCTTCATCCTGCACCTCTCAAGTGCTGGGTTACAGGCATGTGCCACCCTGGAGAGCTTTGTTTTTGTGATGGGACTGCAAGACCAACTTGATGAAAGTGGATAGAAATATGGTTAAAGTTTATAGTGTGTAATATAAGATGTAAAATGTGTATCTTCTAAGTTATGGTGTATTCCACAAAAGCTTCATGAAGCCCAAAACATTTGTAAAGAGAATTAGGGTAAATTGCTATGTAATTGTGTTGTGTTCATGGTCTTAGGAAAGCCGTGTCATCGTGGTAACGTTGCTGACACTCGCTGAGTCTCTGTGTGTTAGGCCTCATTCCAGCATCTTACATGGTCTAACGTGGACAGTCCTCAGACGAGTCTCTTATCTCCCTTTTATATATCAGGAACGGAGGCATATACATTTTACCTGTCACGTGTTTATGATGTGCTCCTTAAGTAAGTGGTTCATCTTTGATTATATGAAACTTTCCTTTATTTTCCCTAAACCATTATTCAGTGCAATGTTTTAGATGTAATTTAGACTATAATAATTATGCATTGATTGTAAAATGTGTAATTTAAATAAACTTAAATTGTTCGTAAGTTTTATTGCTGAAGGTGGCATAGCTTTGTTATACTAAGAAGGGGTAAAATTCTTCTTATGTGCCACGTGTGACTAAAGAAGATACTTGTTAAAATGGAAGCTATTTGTTTTTAAGTATTTTTAAATATAAATGTGATGGATATGACAGGAGAAACGGCTCAGTGGTTAAGAGCACTCCTTGCTCTTGCCGAGGACCTCGGTTCATTTCTCAGCACCCACATGGTGGCTGACAGCTCTCTGCAACTACAAAGTTTCAGGGGGACCCAGCTCCCTCTTCTGACTTAACAGGCACCAGGAGTGTCTGGTACACAGACATTCATGCTGGCAAGACACTCGTGCACATAAAACACAAATACTTTAGAGACTAGGATGCCTTTACAATTCACAAATTCATATTCATATTTGTTACAGTGGTAGAATATATGACTTGTACACTTTTAAGCGTGTGTGTGTGTGTGTGTGTGTGTGTGTGTGTGTGTGTGTGTAGGTTAGAGAACGGCTTGCAGGAGTTGGTTCTCTCCTTCCACAAGTGGGTTTCTGGTAATAAACTCAGGCTGTCAGGCTTGGCAGCAAGCACTTTTACCTACTGAGCTAGCTCGCTGGCCATGTACTTCTATGTTATATTTTCTAGTTTGTATTTTATGTGTATGGCTGTTTTGCTTGCATGTATGCCTGTGTAACACATACCTACAACTGTGCCTGGCACCCATGGAAGCCAGAAGAGGGATTTGGATTCCTCAGAGCTGGAGTTAGAGACTCTTTGAACTGTCATGTGGAAACTGAACCTGAGTCA